>NC_069502.1:513127790-513252790 GCF_027579735.1 Bombina bombina
GCAATGACTAATTCTGCTTCCTCCAATCACAGCTTTCCCCCTAGGGTAGTTGATGGCCTGAGGCCATGCCGTGATTGGAGGAAGCAGGATTAGTCATTGCTGACTTGTGAATAGAGGATCTCTATGTGGGGGAAGCTGCTCTAGCTGTGAAAAGAAAAAAAAGGTAATTTTTTTAACAAAACGGCTGCTTTGTAAACTTAGATGAATGAAAGTGCCCCTGTTTTTAATAGTATTTTTAAAAAACGGACTTTCATTCACCAAAGTTTACCTTAACTTTAAAGAAAGACTTGCACACAATCACAGAAATAAGCTTGGAAAAGGATCTTGTTTAAATTTAATTTTTGACTCAATCAAATAAGCCACCAGGCTGTTGCTGCTGCAGGGAGAGGTAATCTATTAAATGCAAGTCAAATGTTAAAAAGTCCTTAAAAATATTTGTTCTTTCAAACATTCTACAATCATCTAAATCCATATTCAGACACAGTCTGTTTTCAAGGCAATGAGTCATGGCAAACAAAGAAGAGTTTCATCCCCTGGTGAAATCAATAGAAGTATATTAAGGGTTTAGCCGGGTTCTGTAGGCAATATGGACATGAAAAGTGTAGTGTGTCTAAGATGACAAACATAACATTATGTAAATAGTTTTATTTGGCATTTGACTTCTACAAGCAGGCATACTTATTGTTATGGGAAAGCTGTCTTATTTGCTTTAACATCTATCATTTTAGAGGCTTGTCTCAAGCTCTGTTTAGCTTGAACATATGATGACATTGCCCAAAGAAAGGACCAAGTTTAGATGGTGAATGTGGTCTATTACCTCTGAGGCCGTTTAGAGACAGGTTTTATAAATCATTAGTAATAAATCTATGTGTTTCATTTATCTGTTGCTTTAGGTTTAATTGTTATAAATGTGTGATACAATGACTTCTGGGTCTGTTGGGCTTTGTCCCACGCTCCCTATAGAGACCTAAAAGCAAAATCTGTGACCGAGGTTTACAAAAATACTGCAAATTTAATAAAACTGCTTTGATTTTTAGCATTTGCAGGTTATAGGATTTACTTGTTGGCCTCTCTAGGGAGCATAGAACAAATAGAATGTATACACAATAGCAAGAGATATTTAAAGTGACAGTCAAGTCAAAATGAAACTTTTATGATTCAGATAGGGCATGCAATTTTAAACAACTTTTCAATTTATTTTTGTCATCAAATTTGCTTTGTTCTTTTGGTATTCTTTGTTAAAAGCTAAACCTTAGTAGGCTCATAAACTGACTTCTAAGCCGTTGAAGCCCACCTCTTATCTCAGTGCATTTTGACAGTTTTTTACAGTTAGACAGTGCTGGTTCATGTGCGCCATATAGATAACATTGTTCTCACTCCTGTGGAGTTATTTATGAGTCAGCACTGATTGGCTAAAATGCAAGTCTGTAAAAAGAACTGAGAAAAGGGGCAAAATAAACTATGAAAGTATCTTGCAAAGTTGTTTCATTATACATAACTAAACATTTTATAAAACAATCTCAAGATGTTTATTGTTCCTTTTAATAAGCCATACTTAAACCTTTCCCTTCTTGGTCTGTCATTAACTCAGTGATTGGAATTGTGGGTGATAAGGTAAAGGAGATGTTTAAAATATAGTCTGTAAGGGATTCTTGAAGGAAAAGCAGGGGCAGACTGGCCAGTTTTGGCCCAGTGGGCTAAGTACTTCCCAGTGGCCTAGGTCTAACAACCAACATCTTTAAAAATGCTATATTTGATATCACAAAATATAAAATGCTATGGATTCTTGGTTATCATGTGGACACTTCTAGGACATGCAGCTACAGCTATAGTAACCAGGACTTCTGGGGAGTACAGTCGGCAAATAAATAAGCAGGTAAATAGTAGTTTGAGCTCTGGGTAGGCACAGCTCTGTCTTAATATATCTGCAGCTGCAAACAAACCCTACAACCTCTATATAAGTGTATGTATGTTTATATTCACATGATGCAGACAGACAGATAAAAATGTAAATGGATTACCAAAAAAATAATAATACTGGCACTGCACCTTCTGTACTGGCCCAGATTCAATCACAATCGCACAAGCAAATCTGCAGTCAGGATTTCTCAAGCAGTGGTCCTCAGACTGCTGCCTCCCTGCACTGTTCTCCACCTCTTAGGTGGAGAATTTCGATCTCCCCGGTCTCCTCAGACCAGGGAGATTGACAGCTCCTGCCTCATGTGATTGGCTCTGTGAAGGCAGGGGATGGGGTTTCCAGTCAGCGCTCAAGAGCAGATTGCTGCCCACTAGAGTAGAAGCCGAGTGGACAGGGTCTAATATGTATGCACCTGTCTGCCTGTGTTTGATAAATCTAGCCCTTAGTGATAGCTAGAGTACACTAATCAAGAAATTGCTGTATTCAATGTTGTCTGCTTTAAGGCATGAAAGCCAAAATTAAACTTTCATGGTTCAGATAGCACATGCAATTTTAAGAGTTTTTTTCAATTTACTTCGGTTATCAAATTTAATTTGTTTTCTTGGTATCCTTTGTTTAAAAATAGTACATAGGTAGTCTCAGGAGCAGCAATGTACTGATAGGAGCTAGCTGGTGATTAGTGCTTGCACACATGTACAAAGCTGGACGTGGACAAGGTTACCAACCTTGGAACCCTGTGCCTGGCTTTGTGGCAAATGACGGCGGACCCTGTACAACTTCTGCACAGATGTATCATTACACACGCACTTGCATGTGTAATGCCACCCAATGGCCTGTCAATCACCCCGATCAAACATTTTCAGGGTGATGCCAACTCTGATGTGGCGGAGAGGGTAAGAAGCAGCAGTCTGGTTATCAAGTCCTACAAGGGTTCAAAAGCAGTATACACTGCTTAGTGAGCCCAATATGCCTCTTGTCATTAGTTTATGTATGAGTTTAGCTAGCTCCCAGTAGCACATTGCCATTACAGAGAAGACTTTAAAAGGGTTAAAAAGAGGTTAAAACACATAGTTAAACATAAAAAGGATTTTGTAGGGGTTAAAAACAGTTATATGCAAGCAACAGTGCAATAATATATTGTTTTAAAACATTAGAGCATTTTCTTTTTGCACTTTTCTGTCACTTTAAATTAAAGTCAAAATAAAAAAATGAAAGATCATAGCAAAGGCATTTCAGTATGCATAGATAAATATTTCATAGGGAATTACATTTTGAATGTCCTTTTTAAGTAGTAGTAACATACAACAATGTTTAAATGAAATGTTGTAATGTGTATGCTTTGCCTAATTGGTATGAGTGTTCCACTGGAGTGAATGTCTGCAGATGCTCTGTAAAATCAATAGGCTTCTGTTTTAGTGCTACAGAATTGTATAATAGGATGGAGAGCCATAATATTTTATAAGGTTAAATAGAGTCACAGGCATAGTATGTTATCTAGCAAGCAGCCTTATTCTTATCAGGAGTTGCCTGTGGTGAGACCTTTAATCTGCTAATGTGATCAAATTGCAGCTGCCAGAGGCACAAACATTAGTGAAGACAGGAGAAGAACCCTCGTGTCTCTGATGCGCTATTTAATATTCAACATTGTAATATATTATCCTGTTCAATGCCCTCATTTATAATTGAATAACACGTAAAATTGTATACAGTAGGCCATTGATCTTGAACATTTTTTGTCAACATCCACTAGAAAACATGTGCACACAAAAAATGGGGTGTCTGAATTATCACAGGCTTTTAAAGGGACACTAAACCTAAATTTTCGTGATTCAGACAGAGCATGCAATTTTAAGCAACTTTCTAATTTACTCCTATTATCAAATTTTCTTCATTCTCTTGGTATCTTTATTTGAAATGCAAGAATGCAAGTTTAGATGCCGGCCCATTTTTGGTTAATAAACTGGGTTATTCTTGCTGATTGGTGGATAAATTCATCCACCAATAAAAAAGTGCTATCTAGAGTACTTAACCAAAAAAGAAACTTAGATGCCTTCTTTTTCAAATAAAGATAGCAAGTGAACGAAGAAAAATTGATAATAGGAGTAAATTAGAAAGTTGCTTAAAATTGCATGCTCTATCTGAATCACAAAAGAAAACAATTTGGGTTCAGTGTCCCTGTAAGGACTGACATTCTTTGTGATCACTAGCATAAAAACTTTGAGACCGCTGATCTGAACACACACACACTTTCTCTCTTGCTGTCTCCTTTTGTGGTGTCTCTTCATTCGCATTCATGTAGTTTTAAATGAAGCACATATTATCTGTGGTATCTCAACACTGCTTGATATCCTTTCACATCTATGCATTATAATTATAAAACTATATTTTTCTACTTGAGCTTTCCTGGCTACACATTTTCACATTCAATTTTTTTTCTTTTCCTAATTTTAAAGACAAAAACAATAATATCCTGAAAGGTGATGAAGACAGGAAATAAACAGTGCACATGTTGTCAACTTCACTCATCAATCATCACCCCTGCAGTGCTAATTTCTTTTCTTAGAATTACTTCAGCTCTGAATAGACCATGTGTCACTAAATCTATTTACAATTTTGTGCTTCACCAGCAGTAGGTATTACAGTATAACACATTATAAACAATTTAACACTAATAGTAAGAGCTTTAAAATGGTTACGCTTGGCCAGAGGCTCCGAGCATTTCACCTCTTACTGTTAGAGAACAGCATTAAACACACCTTCCACTTATGGCATATGGAAGTGCTTTACTTTCACATCTAAGAAGCATATTTTCCTTGACATATGATCAATTTATTTACCTTACGGTGTAGACCTTTTGTTTACAGACCATGAATGGTAGTGGAAGTAATAGTTTTTTCTTTATTCTGTGAATTTGACAAATTTGTATTTAAATTGCTTTATTAAAACCTATCGGCTAGATTTAGAGTTTTGTCGGTAAAAACCTGCGGCTTTAGTGCTCCTTTTTTTTTCCAGCGCACCCTTAAGCCAACTCTGGTATTACGAGTTATTTGAATGGCTGCGTTAGGCTCTGAAAAGTGAGTGTTGAGCCAAATTTAGCACCACTTCAACACTCAATGCCAGCGTTGCTTATAGTAGCGGTAAGCTGTAAAAACGTGCTTGTGCACGATTTCCCCAAAGGAAACAATGGGGCAGTTTCTGCTGAAAAAAAACCTAACACCTGCAAAAAAGCAGCATTCGGCTCCTAACGCAGCCCCATTGTTTCTTATGGGGAAACACTTTCTAAGTCTACACCTAAAACCCTAACATGAACCCCGATTCTAAACACCCCTAACCTTATACTTATTAATCCCTAATCTGCCGCCCCTGCTATCGCTGACACCTGCATTTTATTATTAACCACTAATCTGCAGCTCCGGACACCGCCGCCACCTATATTATCCCTATGAACCCCTAATCTGCTGCCCCCAACATCGCCGACACCTATATTATATTTATTAACCCCTAATCTTCCACCTCCAATGTCGCTGTCACCTACCTACACTTATTAACCCGTAATCTGCCGACCGGACATCGCCACCACTATAATAAACTTATTAACCCCTAAACCGCCGCACTCCCGCCTCACAAACACTATAATAAATTGTATTAACCCCTAATCTGCCCTCCCTAACATCGCCGCCACCTACCTACAATTATTAACCACTAATCTCCCACCCCCAACGTCGCCGCTACCATAATAAAGTTATTAACCCCTAAACCCAAGTCTAACCCTAACACCCCCTTAAATTAAATATAATTTAAATAAAACGAAATAAACTTACTATAATTAAATAAATTATTCCTATTTAAAACGAAATACTTACCTGTAAAATAAACCCTAATATAGCTACAATATAACTAACTAGTACTAAAGCCCGTGTACACGGGCCATTTTTTTCAGAATAGCGGTCCCACCCCTTGCTCTCTCCCCCCTTTCTTTTGCTCTCTCTTCCCCCTCTCTTTTGCTTTCTTTCCCCCCTCTCTTTTGCTTTCTCTCCCCCCTCTCCTTTGTTCTCTCTCTCCCCTCTTTTGCTCTCTCTCTCTCCCCTCTTTTGCTCTCTCTCTCCCCTCTTTTGCTCTCTCTCTCCCCTCTTTGGCTCTCTCCATCCTTTCTTTTGCTCTCTGTCCCCCCTCTTTGGCTCCCCCCCCCTCTTTGGCTCTCTCCCCTCTTTTGCTCTCTCTCCTCTTTGGCTCTCTCTCTCCCCCCTCTTTGGCTCTCTCTCCCCCCTCTTTGGCTCTCTCTCCCCCCTCTTTGGTTCTCTCTCCCCCCTCTTTGGTTCTCTCTCCCCCCTCTTTGGCTCTCTCTCCCCCCTCTTTGGCTCTCTCTCCCCCCTCTTTGGCTCTCTCTCCCCCCTCTTTGGCTCTCTCTCCCCCCTCTTTGGCTCTCTCTCCTCTTTGGCTCTCTCTCTCCCCCCCCTTTGGCTCCCCCCTCCCCTTTGGCTCCCCCCTCCCCATTGGCTCCCCCCCTCTTTGGCTCTCCCCCCCCCTCTTTTGCTCTCCCCTCCCCTCTTTGGCTCTCTCCCCCCTCTTTTGTTCTCTCCCCCCTCTTTGGCTCTCTCCCCCCCCTCTTTGGCTCTCTCCCCCCCCTCTTTGGCTCTCCCCCCCCCCTCTTTGGCTCTGCCCCCCCCTCTTTGGCTCTCTCTCCCCCCTCTTTGTCTCTCTCCCCTCTTTTGCTCTCCTCTTTGGCTCTCTTTCCTCTTTGGCTCTCTCTCTCCCCCCTCTTTGGCTCTCCCCCCCTTTAGCTCTCTCCCCCCCCTCTTTGGCTCTCTCTCCCCCCTCTTTGGCTCTCTCTCTCCCCTCTTTGGCTCTCTCTCCCCCCTCTTTGGCTCTCTCTCCTTTTTGGCTCTTTCTCTCCCCCCTCTTTGGCTCTCCCCCCCTTCTCTTTGGCTCTCCCCCCCTTCTCTTTGGCTCTCTCTCCCCCCCCCCTTCTCTTTGGCTCTCTCTCCCCCCCCCCTTCTCTTTGGCTCTCTCTCCCCCCCCCCTTCTCTTTGGCTCTCTCTCCCCCCCCCCTCTCTTTGGCTCTCTGCCCCCCCCTCTCTTTGGCTCTCTGCCCCCCCCTTCTCTTTGGCTCTCTGCCCCCCCCGCCTTCTCTTTGGCTCTCTGCCCCCCCCCGCCTTCTCTTTGGCTCTCTGCCCCCCCCCCGCCTTCTCTTTGGCTCTCTGCCCCCCCCCTTCTCTTTGGCTCTCTGCCCCTCCCTTCTCTTTGGCTCTCTGCCCCCCCCTTTTCTTTGGCTCTCTGCCCCCCCCTTCTCTTTGGCTCTCTGCCCCCCCCTTCTCTTTGGCTCTCTGCCCCCCCTTCTCTTTGGCTCTCTGCCCCCCCTTCTCTTTGGCTCTCTGCCCCCCCTTCTCTTTGGCTCTCTGCCCCCCCTTCTCTTTGGCTCTCTGCCCCCCCCCTTCTCTTTGGCTCTCTGCCCCCCCCCTTCTCTTTGGCTCTCTGCCCCTTCCCCTTCTCTTTGGCTCTCTGCCCCCCCCCTTCTCTTTGGCTCTCTGCCCCCCCCCCCCTTCTCTTTGGCTCTCTGCCCCCCCCCCCCTTCTCTTTGGCTCTCTGCCCCCCCCCTTCTCTTTGGCTCTCTGCCGCCCCCCCCCTTCTCTTTGGCTCTCTGCCGCCCCCCCCCTTCTCTTTGGCTCTCTGCCGCCCCCCCCTTCTCTTTGGCTCTCTGCCGCCCCCCCCTTCTCTTTGGCTCTCTGCCGCCCCCCCCCTTCTCTTTGGCTCTCTGCCGCCCCCCCCTTCTCTTTGGCTCTCTGCCCCCCCCCTCCTGCTCCCTCTCTGGCTCTGTCTTTGCGGGACCCCTCCCGGCCACGCCCCTCGCGACGCCCGGCCACGCCCCTCGCGACGCCCGGCCACGCCCCTCGCGACGCTCCCGTCGGCCACAAACAGCTGTGAGGTCTGGGGAGCGCGTTGCCGCTTCTCACGCAGCAGACCTCACAGCTGTTGAGTAGCTCGCGCTCCCTATCTCACAGCTGCTTGTATGCTGTGCACCTCGCGCTCCCAATCTGTCAGCTGTCAGCTATGCCGAGGTGCGCGAGAATAGAATCTAAGGCCAAGTGTTTGTCTGTACTGCGCATGACGGCTTCAGACAAACACTTGTCTTTTATAATATAGGATAGTTACATTGTAGCTATTTTAGGATTTATATTTATTTTACAGGCAACTTTGTATTTATTTTAACTAGGTACAATAGTTATTAAATAGTTATTAACTATTTAATAACTACCTAGCTAAAATAAAGACAAATATACCTGTAAAATAAACCCTAACCTAAGTTACAATTACACCTAACACTATACTATAATTAAAATCATTAAACTACCTACAATTAAATACAATTAAATTAAATAAACTAAATTACGAAAGAAAAAAAAAACACTAAATTACAGAAAATCAAAAAGAAATTACAAGATGTTTAAACTAATTACACCTAAACTAAGCCCCCTAATAAAATAAAAAAGACCCCCAAAATAATAAAAGTCCCTACCCTATCCTAAATTACAAAGTAATCCGCTCTCTTACCAGCCCTTAAAAGGGCTTTTTGCGGGGCATTGCCCCAAAGTAATCAGCTCTTTTACCTGTAAAGAAAAATACAATACCCCCCCAACATTAAAACCAACCACCCACATACCCCTACTCTAACCCACCCAAACCCCCCTTAAAAAAACCTAACACTAACCCCCTGAAGATCGCCCTACCTTGAGTCGTCTTCACTCAGCCGAGCTGAATTCTTCATCCAAGCGGGGCTAAATGATTTTAATTATAGTGTAGTGTTAGGTGTAATTGTAACTTAGGTTAGGGTTTATTTTACAGGTATATTTGTCTTTATTTCTCTTGTTAAGTGTATCCAGTCCACGGATCATCCATTACTTGTGGGATATTCTCCTTCCCAACAGGAAGTTGCAAGAGGATCACCCACAGCAGAGCTGCTATATTGCTCCTCCCCTCACTGCCATATCCAGTCATTCTCTTGCAACTCTCAACTAAGATGGAGGTCGTAAGAGGACTGTGGTGTTTTATACTTAGTTTATTTCTTCAATCAAAAGTTTGTTATTTTTAAATGGTACCGGAGTGTACTGTTTATCTCAGGCAGTATTTAGAAGAAGAATCTGCCTGCGTTTTCTATGATCTTAGCAGAAGTAGCTAAGATCCTTTGCTGTTCTCACATATTCTGAGGAGTGAGGTAACTTCAGAGGGGGAATAGCGTGCAGGTTTTCCTGCAATAAGGTATGTGCAGTTAAAATATTTTTCTAGGGATGGAATTTGCTAGAAAATTCTGCTGATACCGAAGTAATGTAAGTAAAGCCTTAAATGCAGTGATAGCGACTGGTATCAGGCTTATTAATAGAGATACATACTCTTATAAAAATGTATTTTAAAACGTTTGCTGGCATGTTTAATCGTTTTTTACATATGTTTGGTGATAAAACGTATTGGGTCCTAGTTTTTTCCACATGGCTGGCTTGAATTTTGCGTAGAATCAGTTCCCTGAGGCTTCCCACTGTTGTAATATGAGTGAGAGGAGCCTATTTTGGCGTTTTTTTGCACAGCAAAAATTACAGACATCCAGCTTCTTCCTGCATGATCCAAGACTTCTCTGAAGGGCTCAAAAGGCTTCAAAAGTCGTATTGAGGGAGGTAAAAAGCCACAGTAGAGCTGTGGCAGTTGTTGTGACTGTTTAAAAAACGTTTTTGTCATTTGTTATTCCGTTTTTGGTATTAAGGGGTTAATCATCCATTTGCAAGTGGGTGCAATGCTCTGCTAACTTATTACATACACTGTAAAAATTTTGTTAGTGTAACTGCATTTTTTCACTGTTATTTCAAAATTTGGGAAAATTTGTGTTTCTTAAAGGCGCAGTAACGTTTTTTTATATTGCTTGTAAACTTGTTTTAAAGTGTTTTCCAAGCTTGCTAGTCTCATTGCTAGTCTGTTTAAACATGTCTGACACAGAGGAACCTACTTGTTCATTATGTTTGAAAGCCATGGTGGAGCCCCATAGGAGAATGTGTACTAAATGTATTGATTTCACCTTAAACAGTAAAGATCAGTCTTTATCTATAAAAGAATTATCACCAGAGGGTTCTGTCGAAGGGGAAGTTATGCCGACTAACTCTCCCCACGTGTCAGACCCTTCGCCTCCCGCTCAGGGGACGCACACTAATATGGTGCCAATTACATCAGGGACGCCCATAGCTATTACCTTGCAGGACATGGCTCCAATCATGAATAATACCCTGTCAGAGGTATTATCTAGATTGCCTGAATTAAGAGGCAAGCGCGATAGCTCTGGGGTTAGGAGAGATACTGAGCACGCAAATGCTGTTAGAGCCATGTCTGATACTGCGTCACAGTATGCAGAGCATGAGCACGGAGAGCTTCAGTCTGTGGGTGACATCTCTGACTCGGGGAAACCTGACTCAGAGATTTCTAATTTTAAATTTAAGCTTGAGAACCTCCGTGTATTGCTTGGGGAGGTATTAGCTGCTCTGAATGACTGTAACACAGTTGCAATTCCAGAGAAATTGTGTAGGCTGGATAGATACTATGCGGTGCTGGTGTGTAGACCCGGTGTGCCCTTTTCCCCACCTCCTATATTTAGAAAAATGTTTCCAATAGACGCCACTACACGGGACTTATGGCAGACGGTCCCTAAGGTGGAGGGAGCAGTCTCTACTTTAGCAAAGCGTACCACTATCCCGGTTGAGGACAGTTGTGCTTTTTCAGATCCAATGGATAAAAAATTGGAGGGTTACCTTAAGAAAATGTTTGTTCAACAAGGTTTTATTTTACAGCCCCTTGCATGCATTGCGCCTGTCACTGCTGCGGTGGCATTCTGGTTTGAGGCCCTGGAAGAGGCCATCCAGACAGCTCCATTGAATGAAATTATTGACAAGCTTAGAACGCTTGAGCTAGCTAACTCATTTGTTTCTGATGCCATTGTTCATTTGACTAAACTAACGGCTAAGAATTCCGGATTCACCATCCAGGCGCGTAGGGCGCTATGGCTTAAATCCTGGTCAGCTGACGTGACTTCAAAGTCTAAATTACTCAACATTCCTTTCAAGGGGCAGACCTTATTCGGGCCTGGCTTGAAGAAAATTATTGCTGACATTACTGGAGGCAAGGGTCATACCCTTCCTCAGGACAGGGCCAAATCAAAGGCCAAACAGTCTAATTTTCGTGCCTTTCGAAATTTCAAGGCAGGAGCAGCATCAACTTCCTCCGCTTCAAAACAAGAGGGAACTGTTGCTCATTCCAGACAGGCCTGGAAACCTAACCAGTCCTGGAACAAGGGCAAGCAGGCCAGGAAGCCTGCTGCTGCCCCCAAGACAGCATGAAGGAACGGCCCCCTATCCGGAAACGGATCTAGTGGGGGGCAGACTTTCTCTCTTCGCCCAGGCATGGGCAAGAGATGTTCAGGATCCCTGGGCGTTGGAGATCATATCTCAGGGATATCTTCTAGACTTCAAAGCTTCTCCTCCACAAGGGAGATTTCATCTTTCAAGGTTATCATCAAACCAGATAAAGAAAGAGGCATTCCTAAGCTGTGTGCAAGACCTCCTAGTAATGGGAGTGATCCATCCAGTTCCGCGGATGGAACAAGGACAGGGATTTTATTCAAATCTGTTTGTGGTTCCCAAGAAAGAGGGAACCTTCAGACCAATCTTGGATCTAAAGATCTTAAACAAATTCCTCAGAGTTTCATCATTCAAAATGGAAACTATTCGGACCATCCTACCCATGATCCAAGAGGGTCAGTACATGACCACAGTAGATGCCTACCTTCACATACCGATTCACAAAGATCATCATCGGTTCCTAAGGTTTGCCTTTCTAGACAGGCATTACCAATTTGTAGCTCTTCCCTTGGGGTTGGCCACTGCCCCGAGAATTTTTACAAAGGTTCTGGGCTCACTTCTGGCGGTTCTAAGACCGCGAGGCATAGCGGTGGCTCCGTATCTAGACGACATCCTGATACAGGCGTCAAGCTTTCAAATTGCCAAGTCTCATACAGAGATAGTTCTGGCATTTCTGAGGTCGCATGGGTGGAAAGTGAACGTGGAAAAGAGTTCTCTATCACCACTCACAAGGGTCTCCTTCCTAGGGACTCTTATAGATTCTGTAGAGATGAAAATTTACCTGACGGAGTCCAGGTTATCAAAACTTCTAAATGCTTGCCATGTCCTTCATTCCATTCCACTCCTGTCAGTGGCTCAGTGCATGGAAGTAATCGGCTTAATGGTAGCGGCAATGGACAGTGCCATTTGCGCGCCTGCATCTCAGACC
This sequence comes from Bombina bombina, assembly GCF_027579735.1. NCBI lineage: Eukaryota > Metazoa > Chordata > Amphibia > Anura > Bombinatoridae > Bombina > Bombina bombina. The sequence goes on from NC_069502.1 coordinate 513,140,026, forward strand.
GCTGCAATTATGCATGCTAAGTCAGTGGAATGGGGATTACTCAGATTTGTCCCCTCTACTAAATCTGGATCAAGAGACCAGAGATTCTCTTCTCTGGTGGCTTTCTCGGGTCCATCTGTCCAAGGGGATGACCTTTCGCAGGCCAGATTGGACGATTGTAACAACAGATGCCAGCCTTCTAGATTAGGGCGCAGTCTGGAACTCCCTGAAGGCTCAGGGATTGTGGACTCAGGAGGAGAAACTCCTCCCAATAAATATTCTGGAGTTAAGAGCAATATTCAATGCTCTTCTAGCTTGGCCTCAGTTAGCAACACTGAGGTTCATCAGATTTCAGTCGGACAACATCACGACTGTGGCTTACATCAACCATCAAGGGGGAACCAGGAGTTCCCTAGCGATGTTAGAAGTCTCAAAGATAATTCGCTGTGCAGAGTCTCACTCTTGCCACCTGTCAGTGATCCACATCCCAGGCGTAGAGAACTGGGAGGCGGATTTTCTAAGTCGTCAGACTTTTCATCCGGGGGAGTGGGAACTCCATCCGGAGGTGTTTGCTCAACTGGTCCATCGTTGGGGCAAACCAGAACTGGATCTCATGGCGTCTCGCCAGAACGCCAAGCTTCCTTGTTACGGATCCAGGTCCAGGGACCCGGGAGCAACGCTGATAGATGCTCTAGCAGCTCCTTGGTTCTTCAACCTGGCCTATGTGTTTCCACCGTTTCCTCTGCTCCCTCGACTGATTGCCAAAATCAAACAGGAGAGAGCATCGGTGATTCTGATGGCGCCTGCGTGGCCACGCAGGACCTGGTATGCATACCTAGTGGACATGTCATCTCTTCCACCATAGACTCTGCCTCTGAGGCAGGACCTTCTAATACAAGGTCCTTTCAATCATCCAAATCTACTTTCCCTGAGACTGACTGCATGGAGATTGGAAGCTTGATTCTATCAAGGCGTGGCTTCTCCGAGTCAGTCATTGATACCTTAATACAGGCTCGGAAGCCTGTCACCAGGAAAATCTACCACAAGATATGGCGTAAATATCTTTATTGGTGTGAATCCAAGAATTACTCATGGAGTAAGGTTAGGATTCCTAGGATATTGTCCTTTCTCCAAGAGGGTTTGGACAAAGGCTTATCAGCTAGTTCTTTAAAAGGACAGATCTCTGCTCTGTCTATTTTTTTGCACAAGCGTCTGGCAGAAGTTCCAGACGTCCAGGCATTTTGTCAGGCTTTGGTTTGGATTAAGCCTGTGTTTAAAACTGTTGCTCCCCCGTGGAGCTTAAACTTGGTTCTTAAAGTTCTTCAGGGAGTTCCGTTTGAACCCTTTCATTCCATTGATATTAAACTTTTATCTTGGAAAGTTCTGTTTTTGATGGCTATTTCCTCGGCTCGAAGAGTCTCTGAGTTATCTGCCTTACATTGTGATTCTCCTTATCTGATTTTCATTCAGACAAGGTAGTTCTGCGTACCAAACCTGGGTTTTTACCTAAGGTGGTTTCTAACATGAATATCAATCAAGAGATTGTTGTTCCATCATTGTGTCCTAATCCTTCTTCAAAGAAGGAACGTCTTTTGCATAATCTGGACGTAGTCCGTGCCTTGAAGTTTTACTTGCAGGCTACAAAAGATTTTCGTCAAACATCTGCCCTGTTTGTCGTTTACTCTGGACAGAGGAGAGGTCAAAAAGCTTCGGCAACCTCGCTCTCCTTTTGGCTTCGGAGCATAATACGCTTAGCCTATGAGACTGCTGGACAGCAGCCCCCTGAAAGGATTACAGCTCATTCTACTAGAGCTGTGGCTTCCACCTGGGCCTTTAAAAATGAGGCCTCTGTTGAACAGATTTGCAAGGCTGCGACTTGGTCTTCGCTTCACATCTTTTCAAAATTTTACAAATTTGACACTTTTGCTTCTTCGGAGGCTGTTTTTGGGAGAAAGGTTCTACAGGCAGTGGTGCCTTCCGTTTAAGTTCCTGCCTTGTCCCTCCCATCATCCGTGTACTTTAGCTTTGGTATTGGTATCCCACAAGTAATGGATGATCCGTGGACTGGATACACTTAACAAGAGAAAACATAATTTATGCTTACCTGATAAATTTATTTCTCTTGTAGTGTATCCAGTCTACGGCCCGCCCTGTCATTTTAAGGCAGGTCTAAATTTTAATTAAACTACAGTCACCACTGCACCCTATGGTTTCTCCTTTCTCGTCTTGTTTCGGTCGAATGACTAGATATGGTAGTGAGGGGAGGAGCTATATAGCACCTCTGCTGTGGGTGATCCTCTTGCAACCTCCTGTTGGGAAGGAGAATATCCCACAAGTAATGGATGATCCGTGGACTGGATACACTACAAGAGAAATAAATTTATCAGGTAAGCATAAATTATGTTTTTAGCTAGGTAGTTATTAAATAGTTACCTTGTACCTATCTCTCATTTTGATACGTCACATTTAGAAGTCTCATCAAAACAATTTGAGTTTAGAAACCCAAACTAGTGTTGCATGTAAACTTTGTTAAAAAAAATAAACATATGGTTTCATACAAAAGAAAAATCAAAAACAAACAGTTGTCATGCTGGAAATAGCTCTTCCTTTATATTTCTCTTCTAACACATTATTATGCGTAAGTTTAGGACGTACAAGCTTTTAGAGTAGTTAAAACCCAGTCTTCATAGCCCCAGACTGATGAACTGGAGTCATTTGACTTTTGAATGAGAGAGGTTTTGTTTTATTCTCTTTGACCTTTATTTTTATTACTCTCTATACAGTTACCACCATCACAAATTTATTCTTTTTTTTGTTTGGAGGCAGTTTTTTTATGAGATTATTAATAAAATATAAATGTTTTTTACTAGATTGTGCAGCAAAACAAATATTTTTAAATGACAATCTTTTAATTTTCTTGCAGGTCCAAGATGGGCTTCCTGGAATCTAGGAGTTTTTATTTGCATCCGATGTGCTGGAATTCATCGGAATCTTGGTGTACACATATCAAGAGTCAAATCGGTAAACCTGGACCAATGGACTCCAGAACAGATTCAGGTAACCAATCATAGATTTCTTTCATGTAATTAACAAGAGTCCATGAGCTAGTGACGTATGGGATATACATTCCTACCAGGAGGGGCAAAGTTTCCCAAACCTTTAAATGCCTATAAATACACCCCTCACCACACCCACAAATCAGTTTTACAAACTTTGCCTCCAAGGGAGGTGGTGAAGTAAGTTTGTGCTAGATTCTACGTTGATATGCGCTCCGCAGCAAGTTGGAGCCCGGTTTTCCTCTCAGCGTGCAGTGAATGTCAGAGGGATGTGAAGAGAGTATTGCCTATTGAATGCAGTGATCTCCTTCTACGGGGTCTATTTCATAAGGTTCTCTGTTATCGGTCGTAGAGATTCATCTCTTACCTCCCTTTTCAGATCGACGATATACTCTTATATTTACCATTACCTCTACTGATTCTCGTTTCAGTACTGGTTTGGCTTTCTACAAACATGTAGATGAGTGTCCTGGGGTAAGTAAGTCTTATTTTCTGTGACACTCTAAGCTATGGTTGGGCACTTTATTTATAAAGTTCTAAATATATGTATTCAAACATTTATTTGCCTTGACTCAGAATGTTCAACTTTCCTTATTTTCAGACAGTCAGTTTCATATTTTGGGATTATGCATTGAATTATCATATTTTTCTTACCTCAAAAATTTGACTTTTTTCCCTGTGGGCTGTTAGGCTCGCGGGGGCTGAAAATGCTTCATTTTATTGCGTCATTCTTGGCGCGGACTTTTTTGGCGCAAAAATTCTTTTCCGTTTCCGGCGTCATACGTGTCGCCGGAAGTTACGTCATTTTTTGACGTTATTTTGCGCCAAAAATGTCGGCGTTCCGGATGTGGCGTCATTTTTGGCGCCAAAAGCATTTAGGCGCCAAATAATGTGGGCGTCTTATTTGGCGCTAAAAAATATGGGCGTCGCTTTTGTCTCCACATTATTTCAGTCTCATTTTTCATTTGCTTCTGGTTGCTAGAAGCTTGATATTTGGCATTCTTTCCCATTCCTGAAACTGTCTTATAAGGAATTTGATCTATTTTGCTTTATATGTTGTTTTTTCTCTTACATATTGCAAGATGTCTCACGTTGCATCTGAGCCAGAAGATACTACAGGAAAATCACTGCCTGCTGGATCTACCAAAGCTAAGTGTATCTGCTGTAAATTTTTGGTAGCTATTCCTCCAGCTGTTGTTTGTAATAATTGTCATGACAAACTTGTTAAAGCAGATAATATTTCCTTTAGTAATGTACCATTGCCTGTTGCAGTTCCCTCAACATCTAAGGTGCAGAATGTTCCTGATAACATAAGAGATTTTGTTTCTGAATCCATAAAGAAGGCTTTGTCTGTTATTTCTCCTTCTAGTAAACGTAAAAAGTCTTTTAAATCTTCTCTCTCTACAGATGAATTTTTAAATGAACACCATCATTCTGATTCTTTGGACTCTTCTGGTTCAGAGGATTCTATCTCAGAGATTGATGCTGATAAATCTTCATATTTATTTAAGATGGAATTTATTCGCTCTTTACTTAAAGAAGTACTAATTGCTTTAGAAATAGAGGATTCTAGTCCTCTTGATACTAATTCTATACGTTTGGATAAGGTTTTTAAAGCTCCTGCGGTTATTCCAGAAGTTTTTCCTGTTCCTAATGCTATTTCTGCAGTGATTTCCAAAGAATGGGATAAATTGGGTAATTCATTTACTCCTTCTAAACGTTTTAAGCAATTATATCCTGTTCCGCCTGACAGGTTAGAATTTTGGGACAAAATCCCTAAAGTTGATGGGGCTATTTCTACCCTTGCTAAACGTACTACCATTCCTACGTCAGATGGTACCTCGTTTAAGGATCCTTTAGATAGAAAAATTGAATCCTTTCTAAGAAAAGCTTATCTGTGTTCAGGTAATCTTCTTAGACCTGCTATATCATTGGCTGATGTTGCTGCAGCTTCAACTTTTTGGTTGGAAACCCTAGCGCAACAAGTAGCAAATCGTGATTCTCATGATATTATTATTCTTCTTCAGCATGCTAATAATTTTATCTGTGATGCCATTTTTGATATTATTAGAGTTGATGTTAGGTTTATGTTTCTAGCTATCTTAGCCAGAAGAGCTTTATGGCTTAAGACTTGGAATGCTGATATGGCTTCTAAATCAACTCTACTTTCCATTTCTTTCCAGGGAAACAAATTATTTGGTTCTCAGTTGGATTCTATTATTTCAACTGTTACTGGTGGGAAAGGAACTTTTTTACCACAGGATAAAAAATCTAAAGGTAAAAACAGGGCTAACAATCGTTTTCGTTCTTTTCGTTTCAACAAAGAACAAAAGCCTGATCCTTCGTCCTCAGGAGCAGTTTCAGTTTGGAAACCATCTCCAGTCTGGAATAAATCCAAGCCTGCTAGAAAGGCAAAGCCTGCTTCTAAGTTCACATGAAGGTACGGCCCTCATTCCAGTTCAGCTGGTAGGGGGCAGGTTACGTTTTTTCAAAGAAATTTGGATCAATCAATCAATCTTTGGATTCAGAGCATTATTTCAGAAGGGTACAGAATTGGTTTCAAGATGAGACCTCCTGCAAAGAGATTTTTTCTTTCCCGTGTCCCAGAAAATCCAGTGAAAGCTCAAGCATTTCTGAATTGTGTTTCAGATCTAGAGTTGGCTGGAGTAATTATGCCAGTTCCAGTTCCGGAACAGGGGATGGGGTTTTATTCAAATCTCTTCATTGTACCAAAGAAGGAGAATTCCTTCAGACCAGTTCTGGATCTAAAATTATTGAATCGTTATGTAAGGATACCAACGTTCAAAATGGTAACTGTAAGGACTATATTGCCTTTTGTTCAGCAAGGGAATTATATGTCCACAATAGATTTACAGGATGCATATCTGCATATTCCGATTCATCCAGATCATTTTCAGTTCCTGAGATTCTCTTTTCTAGACAAGCATTACCAATTTGTGGCTCTACCGTTTGGCCTTGCTACAGCTCCAAGAATTTTCACAAAGATTCTCGGTGCCCTTCTGTCTGTAATCAGAGAACAGGGTATTGTGGTATTTCCTTATTTGGACGATATCTTGGTACTTGCTCAGTCTTTACATTTAGCAGAGTCTCATACGAATCGACTTGTGTTGTTTCTTCAAGATCATGGTTGGAGGATCAATTTACCAAAAAGTTCTTTGATTCCTCAAACAAGGGTAACCTTTCTGGGTTTCCAGATAGATTCAGTGTCCATGACTCTGTCTTTAACAGACAAGAGACGTCTAAAATTGATTACAGCTTGTCGAAACCTTCAGTCTCAATCATTCCCTTCGGTAGCCTTATGCATGGAAATTCTAGGTCTTATGACTGCTGCATCGGACGCGATCCCCTTTGCTCGTTTTCACATGCGACCTCTTCAGCTCTGTATGCTGAACCAATGGTGCAGGGATTACACGAAGATATATCAATTAATATCTTTAAAACCGATTGTTCGACACTCTCTAACGTGGTGGACAGATCACCATCGTTTAATTCAGGGGGCTTCTTTTGTTCTTCCGACCTGGACTGTAATTTCAACAGATGCAAGTCTCACAGGTTGGGGAGCTGTGTGGGGATCTCTGACGGCACAGGGAGTTTGGGAATCTCAGGAGGTGAGATTACCGATCAATATTTTGGAACTCCGTGCAATTTTCAGAGCTCTTCAGTTTTGGCCTCTTCTGATGAGAGAATCGTTCATTTGTTTTCAGACAGACAATGTCACAACTGTGGCATACATCAATCATCAAGGAGGGACTCACAGTCCTCTGGCTATGAAAGAAGTATCTCGAATTTTGGTTTGGGCGGAATCCAGCTCCTGTCTAATCTCTGCGGTTCATATCCCAGGTGTAGACAATTGGGAAGCGGATTATCTCAGTCGCCAAACGTTGCATCCGGGCGAATGGTCTCTTCACCCAGAGGTATTTCTTCAGATTGTTCAAATGTGGGGGCTTCCAGAGATAGATCTGATGGCCTCTCATCTAAACAAGAAACTTCCCAGGTATCTGTCCAGATCCCGGGATCCTCAGGCGGAGGCAGTGGATGCATTATCACTTCCTTGGAAGTATCATCCTGCCTATATCTTTCCGCCTCTAGTTCTTCTTCCAAGAGTAATCTCCAAGATTCTGAGGGAATGCTCGTTTGTTCTGCTAATAGCTCCGGCATGGCCTCACAGGTTTTGGTATGCGGATCTTGTCCGGATGGCATCTTGCCAACCATGGACTCTTCCGTTAAGACCAGACCTTCTGTCGCAAGGTCCTTTTTTCCATCCGGATCTGAAATCCTTAAATTTAAAGGTATGGAGATTGAACGCTTGATTCTTAGTCAAAGAGGTTTCTCTGACTCTGTGATTGATACTATGTTACAGGCTCGTAAATCTGTATCTAGAGAGATATATTATAGAGTCTGGAAGACTTATATTTCTTGGTGTCTTACTCATCATTTTTCTTGGTATTCTTTTAGAATTCCGAGAATATTACAATTTCTTCAGGATGGTTTAGATAAGGGTTTGTCCGCAAGTTCCTTGAAAGGACAAATCTCTGCTCTTTCTGTTCTTTTTCACAGAAAGATTGCTATTCTTCCTGATATTCATTGTTTTGTACAAGCTTTGGTTCGTATAAAACCTGTCATTAAGTCAATTTCTCCTCCATGGAGTTTGAATTTGGTTCTGGGAGCTCTTCAAGCTCCTCCGTTTGAACCTATGCATTCATTGGACATTAAATTGCTTTCTTGGAAAGTTTTGTTCCTTTTGGCCATCTCTTCTGCCAGAAGAGTTTCTGAATTATCTGCTCTTTCTTGTGAGTCTCCTTTTCTGATTTTTCATCAGGATAAGGCGGTGTTGCGAACTTCTTTTGAATTTTTACCTAAGGTTGTGAATTCCAACAACATTAGTAGAGAAATCGTGGTTCCTTCATTATGTCCTAATCCTAAGAATTCTAAGGAGAAATCGTTACATTCTTTGGATGTTGTTAGAGCTTTGAAATATTATGTTGAAGCTACTAAATCTTTCCGAAAGACTTCTAGTCTATTTGTCATCTTTTCTGGTTCTAGAAAAGGCCAGAAAGCTTCTGCCATTTCTTTGGCATCCTGGTTGAAATCTTTAATTCATCTTGCCTATGTTAAATCGGGTAAGACTCCGCCTCAGAGGATTACAGCTCATTCTACTAGGTCAGTTTCTACTTCCTGGGCGTTTAGGAATGAAGCTTCAGTTGATCAGATTTGCAAAGCAGCGACTTGGTCCTCTTTGCATACTTTTACTAAATTCTACCATTTTGATGTATTCTCTTCTTCTGAAGCAGTTTTTGGTAGAAAGGTACTTCAGGCAGTGGTTTCGGTTTGAATCTTCTGCTTATGTTTTTCATTAAACTTTATTTTGGGTGTGGATTATTTTCAGCAGGAATTGGCTGTCTTTATTTTATCCCTCCCTCTCTAGTGACTCTTGTGTGGAAAGATCCACATCTTGGGTATTCATTATCCCATACGTCACTAGCTCATGGACTCTTGTTAATTACATGAAAGAAAACATAATTTATGTAAGAACTTACCTGATAAATTCATTTCTTTCATATTAACAAGAGTCCATGAGGCCCACCCTTTTTTGTGGTGGTTATGATTTTTTTGTATAAAGCACAATTATTCCAATTCCTTATTTTATATGCTTCGCACTTTTTTCTTATCACCCCACTTCTTGGCTATTCGTTAAACTGATTTGTGGGTGTGGTGAGGGGTGTATTTATAGGCATTTAAAGGTTTGGGAAACTTTGCCCCTCCTGGTAGGAATGTATATCCCATACGTCACTAGCTCATGGACTCTTGTTAATATGAAAGAAATGAATTTATCAGGTAAGTTCTTACATAAATTATGTTTTTAAAATATTCAATAATATTAACCTTAAAGTGATAGTAAATCTTAGTGTTTCAAAAATGCTACGATTTACCGTCACTAAAAATAAAGGCCACCTTCATTCATCATTAAAAAAAACAAAAAACAAAAAAAAACGGTGCCTTTATTTTACTGCTTAGATAAGCGACTCTGACAGCCCACGGAACTGCTGATTGTTTCATTGTGGTGACGTTTCAACCTCTTAGGCAATAGTCATGCAGGCCTACAACATAATGCAGAAAAGGTGAAAACGCCATCTCATTGAAAAAACAAGTAGTGTCGTTGGCTGCCAGAACCGCTAGCTTTAGCAGTAAAGCTGCAGCAAAATAAAGGCACCTTTAGTCCGTTTTTTTTTTAACTGATGAACATAGGTGGCCTTTATTTTTAGTTATGGTAAATCGTAGCATTTTTGAAACACTAGGATTTACCATCACTTTAAGCAATCACTGAATTAAATTGGAGAAATGGAAATTGTATTTAGTAAACATAGTCCTAAAAGGTCAGTAAACACCTTAAAGTTTTAATATAGTTTAGTTATTCGTAGTAAAACTTTGCAATATACTTTCTCTTTATTTTGTCCCCTTTTTTAATTTTGCTCTGAAATGTGTGGCTTTTTGAAGTCTCAGAGCCAAAAAGGCACACTGCAGACTTTTCAAGGCAAACCCTGCTGCACATGCTCTGTGTGTGTGTGTTTTCTCTTGTTAAGTGTATCCAGTCCACGGATCATCCATTACTTGTGGGATATATTCCCTTCCCAAGAGGAAGTTGCAAGAGGATCACCCACAGCAGAGCTGCTATATAGCTCCTCCCCTCACATGTCACATCCAGTCATTCTCTTGCAACCCTCAACATAGATGGAGGTCGTGAGAGGACTGTGGTGTTTTATACTTAATTATTTCTTCAATCAAAAGTTTGTTATTTTTAAATGGCACCGGAGTGTGCTGTTTTTTTCTCAGGCAGTGTTTGGAAGAAGAATCTGCCTGCGTTTTCTATGATCTTAGCAGAAGTAACTAAGATCCACTGGCTGTTCTCACACATTCTGAGGAGTGGGGTAACTTCAGAAAGGGAATGGCGTGCGGGGTCTCCTGCAACTAAGGTATGTGCAGTAAAATATTTTTCTAAGGAATGGAATTGACTAAGAAAATGCTTCTGATACCGAAGTAATGTAAGTAAAGCCTTAAATGCAGTGAAAGCGACTGGTATCAGGCTTATTAATGTAGGTGCAGTAAAATAATTTTCTAAGGAATGGAATTTGACTAAGAAAATGCTGCTAATACTGAAGTAATGTAGTAAAGCCTTAAATGCAGTGGAAGCGACTGGTATCAGGCTTATCAATAGAGATACATACTCTTTAAAAAAGATGTTTTAAAACATTTGCTGGCATGGTTAATCGTTTTTTAAGGTACATTGGTGATAAAACTTATTGGGGCATAATTTTTTCCACATGGCTGACCTAATTTCTGCATAGAAACAATTAACTGAGGCTTCCCACTGTTGTAATAATGAGTGGGAGGGGCCTATTTTAGCGCTTTTTTTGCGCAGTAAAAATTCAGACTCAGTCTTCCTGCTTCTTCCTGCATGATCCAGGACGTCTCTAGAGAGCTCAAGGGACTTCAAAAGTCATTTTGAGGGAGGTAATCAGTCACAGCAGACCTGTGACAGTGTGTTTGACTGTGTTAAAAACGTTTTTTTTCTCTATTGATTATCCGTTTTGGGTATTAAGGGGTTAATCATCAAGTGGGTGCAATGCTCTGCTAGCTTAATACATTTACTGTGAAAATTTGGTTGGTATAACTGATTTGGTTCATTGTTATTTCAACTTGAGACAGGTTTTGTGCTTCTTAAAGGCGCAGTAGCGTTTTTTATATTGCTTGTAAACTTATTTTAAAGTGTTTTCCAAGCTTGCTAGTCTCATTGCTAGTCTGTTTAAACATGTCTGACACAGATGAATCTGTTTGTTCATTATGTTTGAAGGCCAGTGTGGAGCCCCATAGGAATATGTGTACTAAATGTATTGATTTCACTTTAAATAATAAAGGTCAGTCTTTATCTATAAAAGAATTATCACCAAACGACGAGGGGGAAGTTATGCCGACTAACTCTCCTCACGTGTCAGTACCTTCGCCTCCCGCTCAGGGTGCGCGTGCTAATATGGCGCCAAGTACATCAGAGACGCCCATACCAATTACTTTACAGGACATGGCTACAATCATGAATAATACCCTGTCAGAAGTATTATCTAGATTGCCAGAATTGAGAGGCAAGCGTGATAGCTCTGGGATTAGGAGAGATGCAGAGCGCGCTGGTGCTGTAAGAGCCATGTCTGATACTGCGTCACAGTTTGCAGAACATGAGGACGGAGAGCTTCATTCTGTGGGTGACGGATCTGATCCGGGGAAACCGGATTCAGAGATCTCTAATTTTAAATTTAAGCTTGAGAACCTCCGTGTATTGCTTGGGGAGGTTTTAGCTGCTCTGAATGACTGTAACACAGTTGCAATTCCAGAGAAATTGTGTAGGCTGGATAGATACTATGCGGTACCGGTGTGTACTGACGTTTTTCCTATACCTAAAAGGCTTACAGAAATTATTAGCAAGGAGTGGGATAGACCCGGTGTGCCCTTTTCCCCACCTCCTATATTTAGGAAAATGTTTCCAATAGACGCCACTACACGGAACTTATGGCAGACGGTCCCTAAGGTGGAGGGATCAGTTTCTTCTTTAGCTAAGCGTACCACTATCCCGGTGGAGGATAGTTGTGCTTTTTCGGATCCAATGGATAAAAAATTAGGTTACCTTAAGAAAATGTTTGTTCAACAAGGTTTTATCTTGCAGCCCCTTGCATGCATTGTGCCTGTCACTGCTGCTGCTGCATTCTGGTTTGAGTCTCTGGAAGAGGCCACTCACACAGCTCCATTGGATGAAATTATGGACAAGCTTAAATCACTTAAGCTAGCTAATGCATTTGTTTCTGATGCCATTGTACATTTGACTAAACTAACGGCTAAGAACTCCGGATTCGCCATCCAGGCGCGGAGAGCGCTATGGCTTAAATCCTGGTCAGCTGACGTGACTTCTAAATCGAAATTACTTAACATTCCTTTCAAGGGGCAGACCTTATTCGGGCCCGGCTTGAAATAAATTATTGCTGACATTACTGGAGGTAAGGGTCATACCCTTCCTCAGGACAGGGCCAAATCAAAGGCCAAACAGTCTAATTTTCGTGCCTTTCGAAATTTCAAGGCAGGAACAGCATCAACTTCCTCCGCTCCAAAACAGGAAGGAACTGTTGCTCGTTACAGACAGGCCTGGAAAACTAACCAGTCCTGTAACAAGGGCAAGCAGGCCAGAAAACCTACTACTGCCCCCAAGACAGCATGAAGGAACGGCCCCCTATCCGGAAACGGATCTAGTGGGGGGCAGACTTTCTCTCTTCGCCCAGGCGTGGGCAAGAGATGTCCAAGATCCCTGGGCGTTGGAGATCATATCTCAGGGATATCTTCTGGACTTCAAAGCTTCTCCTCCTCGAGGGAGATTCCATCTATCAAGGTTATCAGAACACCAGATAAAGAAAGAGGCTTTCCTACGCTGTGTACAAGACCTCCTAGTAATGGGGGTGATCCACCCTGTTCCGCGGACGGAACAAGGGCAGGGATTTAACTCAAATCTGTTTGTGGTTCCCAAGAAAGAGGGAACCTTCAGACCAATCTTGGACCTAAAGATCTTAAACAAATTCCTCAGAGTTCCATCATTCAAAATGGAAACTATTCGAACCATCCTACTCATGATCCAAGAGGGTCAGTACATGACCACAGTGGACTTAAAGGATGCCTACCTTCACATACCGATTCACAAAGATCATTATCGGTACCTGAGATTTGCCTTTCTAGACAGGCATTACCAGTTTGTAGCTCTTCCCTTGGGGTTGGCTACGGCCCCGAGAATCTTTACAAAGGTTCTGGGCTCACTTCTGACGGTTCTAAGACCGCGAGGCATAGCGGTGGCTCCGTATCTAGACGACATCCTGATACAGGCGTCAAGCTTTCAAATTGCCAAGTCTCATACAGAGATAGTTCTGGCATTTCTGAGGTCGCATGGGTGGAAAGTGAACGTGGAAAAGAGTTCTCTATCACCACTCACAAGAGTCTCCTTCCTAGGGACTCTTATAGATTCTGTAGAGATGAAAATTTACCTGACGGAGTCCAGGTTATCAAAACTTCTAAATGCTTGCCGTGTCCTTCATTCCATTCCACGCCCGTCAGTGGCTCAGTGCATGGAAGTAATCGGCTTAATGGTAGCGGCAATGGACATAGTGCCATTTGCGCGCCTTCATCTCAGACCGCTGCAATTATGCATGCTAAGTCAGTGGAATGGGGATTACTCAGATTTGTCCCCTCTACTAAATCTGGATCAAGAGACCAGAGATTCTCTTCTCTGGTGGCTTTCTCGGGTCCATCTGTCCAAGGGTATGACCTTTCGCAGGCCAGATTGGACGATTGTAACAACAGATGCCAGCCTTCTAGGTTGGGGCGCAGTCGGAACTCCCTGAAGGCTCAGGGATTGTGGACTCAGGAGGAGAAACTCCTCCCAATAAATATTCTGGAGTTAAGAGCAATATTCAATGCTCTTCTAGCTTGGCCTCAGTTAGCAACACTGAGGTTCATCAGATTTCAGTCGGACAACATCACGACTGTGGCTTACATCAACCATCAAGGGGGAACCAGGAGTTCCCTAGCGATGTTAGAAGTCTCAAAGATAATTCGCTGGGCAGAGTCTCACTCTTGCCACCTGTCAGCGATCCACATCCCAGGCGTGGAGAACTGGGAGGCGGACTTTCTAAGTCGCCAGACTTTTCATCCGGGGGAGTGGGAACTTCATCCGGAGGTGTTCGCTCAACTGATTCATCGTTGGGGCAAACCAGAACTGGATCTCATGGCGTCTCGCCAGAACGCCAAGCTTCCTCGTTACGGATCCAGGTCCAGGGACCCGGGAGCGGCGCTGATAGATGCCCTAGCAGCCCCTTGGGTTTTTAACATGGCTTATGTGTTTCCACCGTTTCCGCTGCTGCCTCAACTGATTGCCAAGATCAAACAGGAGAGAGCATCGGTGATTCTGATAGCGCCTGCGTGGCCACGCAGGACCTGGTATGAAGACCTAGTGGACATGTCGTCCTGTCCACCATGGTCTCTGCCTCTGAGGCAGGACCTTCTAATACAAGGTCCTTTCAACCATCCAAATCTAATTTCTCTGAGGCTGACTGCATGGAGATTGAACGCTTGATCCTATCAAAGCGTGGCTTCTCAGAGTCAGTTGTTGATACCTTAATACAGGCACGGAAGCCTGTTACCAGAAAAATCTACCATAAGATATGGCGTAAATACTTATATTGGTGCGAATCCAAGAGTTACTCATGGAGTAAGGTTAGGATTCCTAGGATATTGTCCTTTCTACAAGAGGGTTTGGAAAAGGGCTTATCTGCTCGTTCGTTAAAGGGACAGATTTCTGCTCTGTCTATTCTTTTGCACAAGCGTCTGGCAGAAGTTCCAGACGTCCAGGCTTTTTGTCAGGCTTTGGCTAGGATTAAGCCTGTGTTTAAAACTGTTGCTCCTCCGTGGAGCTTAAACTTGGTTCTTTAAGTTCTCCAAGGAGTTCCGTTTGAACCCTTTCATTCCATTGATATTAAGCTTTTATCTTGGAAAGTTCTGTTTTTGATGGCTATTTCCTCGGCTCGAAGAGTCTCTGAGTTATCTGCCTTACATTGTGATTCTCCTTATCTGATTTTCCATTCAGACAAGGTATTTCTGCGTACTAAACCTGGGTTTTTACCTAAGGTAGTTTCTAACAGGAATATCAATCAAGAGATTGTTGTTCCATCATTGTGCCCTAATCCTTCTTCAAAGAAGGAACGTCTTTTGCATAATCTGGACGTAGTCCGTGCCCTGAAGTTCTATTTTCAGGCAACTAAAGATTTTCGTCAAACTTCTTCCCTGTTTGTCGCTTACTCTGGACAGAGGAGAGGTCAAAAAGCTTCGGCAACCTCTCTCTCCTTTTGGCTTCGTAGCATAATACGTTTAGCTTATGAGACTGCTGGACAGCAGCCCCCTGAAAGGATTACAGCTCATTCTACTAGAGCTGTGGCTTCCACCTGGGCCTTTAAGAATGAGGCCTCTGTTGAACAGATTTGCAAGGCTGCGACTTGGTCTTCGCTTCACACCTTTTCAAAATTTTACAAATTTGACACTTTTGCTTCTTCAGAGGCTGTTTTTGGGAGAAAGGTTCTACAGGCAGTGGTTCCTTCAGGCAGTGGTTCCTTCCATTTTAGTTCCTGCCTTGTCCCTCCCATCATCCGTGTACTTTAGCTTTGGTATTGGTATCCCACAAGTAATGGATGATCCGTGGGCTGGATACACTTAACAAGAGAAAACATAATTTATGCTTACCTGATAAATTTATTTCTCTTGTAGTGTATCCAGTCCACGGCCCGCCCTGTCTTTTTAAGGCAGATCTAAATTTTAATTAAAAACTCCAGTCACCACTACACCCTATGGTTTCTCCTTTCTTGTTTTGTTTCGGTCGAATGACTGGATATGACATGTGAGGGGAGGAGCTATATAGCAGCTCTGCTGTGGGTGATCCTCTTGCAACTTCCTGTTGGGAAGGGAATATATCCCAAAAGTAATGGATGATCCGTGGACTGGATACACTACAAGAGAAATAAATTTATCAGGGAAGCATAAATTTTTTTATTTTTTTTTACCTAATTAATTTTTATTTTTTTAATACTTTTATTTTTATTGATGAATTGCATAATAACCAACATCGTGATATCCTTTTATACAAAAGAGCACATTAGTAAAAAAACGGTATGAGACAATTACAAGTGTACATAAATCAGTACTGTAAATGACGGAGTACAAAGTTTTGAGTCTAATCATATCTCCATGAACCAAGAGTCGAAACTAGGAGATGCTAAGATGTGGTAGAACTCTTCTGTTATCCTCTTTTTATCATAACTAGGTTGAAATATAAACATGTGATCAACTGAAAATGATTCGTGTTTTTGTGAATTCTGTGTATTTCTCATACTCAATTCTGTTACAAGAAGAGACCTTCTAGGACTAGCATGGGTCTCTCAGAAGGAGAATATAGAGAAGCTTGGGGGCAAAGGAGGAGAAGAGAAGAGAGAGATATAGTGAGTGAGGGAGGAGAGAGAGAGAATAAAAAAAAAAAGGGGGAGGAAGGAACTATGTGTGTGGTGAGATCTGGGGATTGTTCCAATGTTGGAGTATGATACTGTGGGTGAAGGAAGTTGGGCCTAAGGGAGAGATAGTATTCTAGTTTCTCCAATGGTTTCCCAGGGCTCCCAGATTAAGCAGTAAAGGTCTTGTTAGAGTTTAGCTGAGTAGACATAACTCTCCATCGATTTCAGGTATGATATTAGGTTTACCAGATTGGGCTTTTTTCAGCTTCTGGCTATTAGTAGTTTAGCTGCCAATAGAATTGTTATCAGTAAGCATTGTTGGGGTAAGATCTGCTTGTGAAAGTTGAGATGTAGAAGTGCCGTTAACCTGATTGATTTTAATACACAAGAACTGCAAAACACACTTCACTATCATTCACTTTTAGCTAAGATTGAAATAGAATTGGCCATGGAAACAAAAACACCTCTCTTGGATAAGGAGCATTCATCCACTGAATACAACAATGCTACCCCATATATTATGACTATCCCAATACCTCTACCATCATCATACCTTAATGAACAGCAACAGGTCTTTAAACCCTTCGCTACTGGCAACTTGTCCAAAATAAACAAGTGTTTTTAGTATTTTTGCTATCACTCCATTTAGAAAAAAAATAGAAACTTGTTTTTTTCATACAGGTGGGGAAAGTCCACAATCCATTTCTCTTGTGAATTACCTTCCCCAACACTTGGAGGAGGCACAGATTACTAAGCCCCACCAGCTCTATAATAACCCATCCCACCTCACACATACCTCAGTCTTTTCTTTGCCTCCACTGGAGGTGGTTGAAGAATGAAGATGTGTACAAGTTTCTTCAGAGAGGAGTTTTCAGTGTATTTTGAGGCCCAATTTCCCCTCAGTGTGCAGTCCTTTTCAGAGGGATGCATTTGGGGTATTGTTTATGATTCTTTTATTCACCTCATGGGAATTTCTAAATAAACTTTCGATAAAAAGGAGCAGGACTTGTCTGTTGCCTCCCTTTAATGATCTAAAATGTACTCCTATTCCATAACCTCTACTGATATGTTTTCAGTACTGGGTTAGCTGTCTGCTACATAGATGGTGGACGAGTGTCTACTGGTAAGTATTATTTCTTTCATGTCGGTGGAGAGAGTCCACAACTTGATACATATAGGATATACATTCCTACCACTAGGAGGAAGCAAAGTTTCCCAAACCCCAAGAGCCCTTTAAAACCCCTCACACATACCTTACTTTTTTTACTTTTCCTCCGTTGGAGATGGTTGAAGCATGATGATGTGCATGATTTCTTCAGTCAAAGGCGCTTTTCAGTCTATATTGAAGCCCGGTTTTCCTCAGAGTACAGTGATTGTCAGAGGGATGTTTTTGTAGTATAGTTTTTGATACAATGATTTCTCCTCATGGAAAGTCCTTCCTAGGCCCTCTGTAAATTCAGTCACAGGGATTCTTCTTCTGCCTCCCTTTACAGATCTACATTATACTCCTTTTTCATTACCTCTGCTAATATATTTCAGTACTGGTTTGGCTGTCTACTTGCTTGATGGTGGACGAGTGTCTATGCGTAAATATGTTTTAATATATAGACACTCATACAGCTTTGATTATGGGCACTTTTAAGAATGTTAAAGTTTATCTGTATATGTGTGTATATATGGCCCTGGGACAGATACTCACTATTCCCCTTGATTTTTGCATGCAATTTTTTTTTTTTTTATGTGCCGGGTCTCGACACTTAAATACACTTGTCGGGTGAGCATGAACGTATAATTCATTAGCCTCATAGGTTAATCGATTAGTCAGATTAGCTCATGTTGGTGTGTTATTTTACGCACGTCAGGTTAGTTACTTACACCTGCATGCTTAGTGCTTTAATGTCCCTGTAAAGCTATATAGAGTGGGTATAGGTTTTTTCTTTAATCAAGAGCTTGCTTAAAGAAGTTATTTTTCCATCTAAAGGGGAGGAGAGTCCACTTCTTTATTCGTTACTGTTGGGAATTAAGAACCTGGCCACCAGGAGAAGACAAAGACACCCCAGCCAAAGGCTTTTAAATACCTCCCCCCCACTTCCCTCATCCCCCAGTCATTATTTGCCTTTTGTCACAGGAGGATGGCAGAGAAGTGCCGAAGATCGGAGTAGTCTCTTATGGAGGGTAGTACTCTTAGCATTGGGACTGGAGTTTTAAGTAGTCCTGTCAGCCTCTCAGTGAGAATTTTCCAAAAAACAATACTTGTGACAGCATAAAGCACTTTAATAGTTTAAAACCACAGGGTTACAGACAGCATCGTTTCGGGAAACATCCCTTAGTCATGCTAACATATAATCTGAACATACTCTCAATTTATAGTAAAGCACCACTAGATGGTGCTAGAACCACTTTGAGAATTTAACCCTTAAAGAAATTAGACAAATTTATTCTCAACCTAAATGCAAAACATCTGATGTGTATATATGTATGTGTGTGTGTGTGTGTGTGTGTGTGTGTGTATATATATATATATATATATATATATATATATATATGTGTGTGTGTGTATATATATATATATATATATATATATATATATTTACTCAAAAAAGGAAGTTTAGAATGATTACAAAATTTATAAAAATTTAAAATTTACAAAAATGACTCAAATATCATCATCAACTTACAATCAACTATATTTCATCATTGTCATTATTTAAACTCCATTAGGATACTAGTCCTGTAATCATACTGAATCCACGTATAAAGAACAACAACTTGAATGACAGATTACAATGTTCAATACTACATGATAAATGCTGAATTATTCTAATACTATTACTTTATAAAAAGATAGATAAGTCCCAGTCCCTATTCATTCCTACTGGTTGTAATGTACCCAACTCATGAATCTAAAATGCTTCCCTTTGTTTGAGTATAAGCTCTCTATCTCCCCCCCCCCACGAATCGCGATAGGATAATAGAACATAAAAGTTTGATTCAAACTAAAATTTTAACAGCCCCTGTTGCCTTTCATTGTTTGCAAAAAAATCATGCCATTAACCAACTTTGGTTTCAAATAATTGATCATATACCTAAATTGCGTAGGGGGGAGATAGAGAGCTTATACTCAAACAAAGGGAAGTATTTTGGATTTCCCGTCCCGTGAGGTGTATTCCCTGCATTCATCTCCAATTGAACATGCAGAGCCCCAGGGTCCAACTATTACTCCTGCGGGAGAGATGCGTTGGCAGTCAGATTTTGCGGATCAACTGCAAACGGCGGTATCGAAAGTGATCCATGCCATGTTCTGCTAAGTGCAAACGTAGATCGTATAATGACGGCCCGGCCCAGGGGTTGTCTACGTCTATGGAAATATCAGAGGCGTTATACGATGACGAGGCCCACTCCGACTCTTTGGAGGAAGCCCCTTCTGGGTCGTGGTCCATGTGTCATCTAAACCTCTGGCTGCGGAGGAGCCTGACCTTAGGTTTAGGATAGAGAATTTGTGCTTTTTGCTGAAGCAAGTGCTTGCTACTCTGTAGGTTCTGGAACCGAAGCTTCTGGAGAAACCTGCGATTCCTAAGCTTGATAAGGTATATGAGGACAGGGTGGTGCCTCAGGCCTTCCCGGTTCCTGTTAAGATGGCTAATATTATTAAGAATTAATGGGAGCAATTGGGTTCTTCCTTTTCCCCTTCTTCTTCCTTTAAGAAACCATTCCCTGTTCCGGACTCTCAGCTTGAGCTGTGGGGTACTGTCCCTAAGGTGGATGGTGCTATCTCAAAGCTTTTGAAGCGGACAACTATTCCCCTCGAGGATAGTTCGTCGTTTAAAGAGCCCATGGATAAAAAGTTGGAAAATATCTTAAGAAAGATGTTTCAACACATGGGGTTTGTTTTTCAGCCGGCAGCGGCCGTAGCCGCGGTTGCCAGAGCTGCAACATATTGGTGTGAATCCCTGTGTGAAATGGTCGAGGGGGAGACTTCAATCGACGAGGTACAGGATAAGATTAAGGCACTGAAGTTCGCCAATTCTTTCATCTGTGATGCAAATATGCAAATTATTCTCCTGAACGCTAAAGTGTCAGGTTTTAGCTCGCAGGGCTCTGTGGCTAAAGTCTTGGTCTGCGGTCATGACCTCTAAATCGAGGCTGTTGTAACAAGGCCCAGCGCCAGCAGCCCGCCGCAAAAGCAGACCAGTCCAAGGGAACTTGGAAGCCCGCTCATTCTTGGAACAAGTCTAAGCAGAGCAAGAAGCCCGCCGAGACAAAATCGGCATGAAGGGGCAGCCCCCGACCGGTCTCCGGACCAAGTAGGGGGCAGATTATCTCTCTTCTCAGAAGCCTTGTTACAGGACGTTCAGGACCCTTAGGTTGTGGAGGTTGTCACTCAGGGTTACAGGATACGGTTTAGATCCCATCCGCCCAGGGGCAGAATCCTCCTGTCAAACCTGTCTACAAGACCAGAAAAGAGAGAGGCCTTCCTAGAGTGTGTGAGAGATCTCTCCTCTCTCACCGTTATCGTACCAGTGCTATTCAAATCTTTTTGTGGTTCCAGAGAAGGAGGGCATGTTTTGCCTGATTTTGGACCTAAAGTGTTTAAACAAGTTTCTGAGTGTTCCATTGTTCAAAATGGAAATCAGATCTATTCTGCCCCTGGTTCAAGAGGGACAGTTCATGACGACTATAGACATGGACGCTTGCCTTCATGTGCCAATTCACAGGGACCACTTCAAGTTCCTAAGATTTGCATTTCTGGACCAACACTTCCAGTTTGTGGCCCTCCCCTTTGGTCTGGCGACGGCCCCGAGAGTCTTCACGAAGGTTCTGGGGGCGCTACTTGCATTAGCCAGAGCCAGAGGCTTTGCTGTGGCGCCCTATCTGGACGACATCCTAGTCCAGGCACCGTTGCTCATCCTGGCAGAGGATCATTCAATTGCTCTTCTTCTTTTGCTCCAATCTCACGGTTTGAAGATCAACCCAGGAAAAGAGTTCCCTGGTTCCCAGCTACAGGGTGGAGTCCCTGGGCACGATAATAGACTCTAAGTCCATGAAAATATTTCTCACAGACCATTGACTCAGGAAGATTGAGTCCTCTTGTCTTGCCCTTCAGTCCTCCTCAAGCCCCTCGGTGGCTCAGTGTATGGAGGTGATCGAACTCATGGTTTCCAGCATAGAATTCATTCCATTCACCAGGTTCCATTTCAGACCTCTTCAATTGTGCATGTTGAGATAGTGGAACGACGATCATTCAGATCTATCACAGCAGATATCCATGGATTCTCGGACTCGGATCTCCCTCTCTTGGAGGATCCGTCCGGAGCAACGGTCTTTGGGGACATCCTTCTTGAGACTGTCTAGGGAGATTGTGACCACGGACGCGAGTCTGGCAGGATTGGGAGCTGTTTGGGGTGCCAGGATGGCACAAGGAAAATGGACCCGGGAGGAGTCTCTCATTCCGATAAATATTCTGGAACTCCGAGCAATCTACAATGCTCTGAAGGCTTGGCCTCCTCTGGGGTTGTTCAGCTTCATCAGATTCCAGCCGACAACATTACCTTGGTGGCTTACATCAACCATCGGGGGGGGGGGTTATGAGGAGCTCCCTAGCCATGAGGGAGGTGTCTCGGATCTTGGAGTGGGTGGAGTCCCACAGCTGCTCGCTCTCAGCGATGCACATTCCAGGTGTGGACAACTGGGAAGCAGATTTTCTCAGCAGGCAATCCTTCCTTCCGTGGGAATGGTCTCTCCACCCCGAATTGTTTGCGGAGATTTGTCTCAAGTGGGGATCGCCGGAGATAGATCTCATGGCGTCCAGTCTCAATAGCAAGCTACCCCGATACGGGTTGTGGTCAAGGGATCCCCAGACAGAGCTGATAGATGCCTTGGGGGTTCAGCCTAGCTTACATTTTTCCACTGTCACCACTTCTACCTCATGTAGTGGCACACATAAAACTGGAGTGAGCTTCGGCCATTCTGATTGCTCCATCGTGGCCGCGGAGGACGTGGTTTGCGGATCTGGTGGGGATGTCATCCTCTCCGCCGCGGAAGTTACGCTGTTGCAGGGATCTGCTGGAACAGGATCCTTTTCAAAATCAAACAATCTCGATTCTCTGAGGCTGACTGCGTGGAGATTGAAGGCTAGTCTTGGCCAAGAGAGGCTTTTCTGAAAGTGTGATTGATACGCTAATTCAGGCTAGGAAGCCAGTCACTTGTTGCATCTACCATAAGGTGTGGAGGTCTTACTTGTCCTGGTGTGAGAAGCATGGATATCCATGGCATAAGGTGAAGGTATCCAGGATTCGGTCCTTTCTCCAAGAGGGTTTGGAGAAGGATCTTGCCGCCAGTTTGTTAAAGGGACAGATTTCGGCATTATCAGTCTTCTTGCATAGGAGACTTGCTGAGCTCCCTGACATACCATCTTTTGTTCAGGCTCTGTCTAGAATCAGGCCTGTCTTTAGACAGTCTGCTCCCCCATGGAGCTTAAACGTGGTCCTTTGTATTGCAGAAGGTTCCGTTTGAGTCTAAGCAATCCATTGACATTAAGATTCTGTCCTGGAAGGTTCTTTTCCTATTGGCCATTGCATCGGCACGCAGAGTATCTGAACTGGCTGCCTTGCTATGTGAACATCCTTATCTGGTTTGGGGTTTCTTCCCAAGGTGGTGTCTAACCATAACATCAATCAGGAAATAGTTGTTCCTTATTTATGTCCTAACCCTTCTTCTAAGGAGAGGTTACTTCATAACCTGGATGTGGTTCGTGCCTTAAAGTTCTATCTTCAGGCTACAAAGTATTTCAGACTGTCTACATCTCTTTTTGTGGTGTATTCAGGGAAGCGCAAGGGGCAGAAAGCCTCTTCTACTTCTTTGTCCTTTTAGTTGAGGAGCTTGGCCTATAAGACAGCGGGACATAAGCATCCTCAGAGGATCACGGCTCATTGAACTAGAGCTGTGGCTTCATCTTGGGCCTTCAAGAATGAGGCCTCTATGGAGCAAATTTGTAAGGCGGCTACCTGGTCCTCCTTTTATACTTTTACAAAGTTTTACAAATTTGACGTTTTTGCTTCTGTGGAAGCTGCTTTTGGGGAAAAAGGTTTTGCAGGCTGTGGTGCCCTCAGATTAGGGTACGCCTTTTACCCTCCCAGTTTCATTCCGTGTCCTCTAAAACTTGGGTATATGTTCCCAACAGTAATGAGTGAAGTTTTTATCAGCCTGAGGAAACCGTACTGGATACTGAGAAACGTGTTGCTGTGTTTTTAATGTGTTATAATAAACACTTTTATTCATAAAACTTGCTACATTGCCTCTTTTGGATATCCCTGCCTGGTATTTACCTGTAATTGCTGGAGTTGAAAATATACCTGACTCGCAAACAGCACTGCTATCCTGTGACTACCTATTGGCGTTGGGGGAGACTTAGCCTGAGAGGAGAGTTTTACCGGACAACTCTGAGGTTCCGGCCTGCCCAGCTTGCATCACATTTTGGTGCTTTGCTAAACGTGAGTGCATCAGAGTTTCAATTTATTAGCTGATATATCTCACAGAATTATGCTATGTGGCGCCTTCTCTGTTTTTCTATAGAAATATAAATAACATACAGCTTATGCAGTGAAAACGGAGTACAGAGCGTAATAACTTCATGACATAAACTTTACTTTAAGAGGTAAAACAGTACCTCTACTCTTTTGAAAGCCTCGTTTTTACAGAGGCCACCATTTAATTACATATAGAACTTCATTAGTTCTTACAACTTATCCTATAGGAGGCATAACTAGGATGGCCCTTGGGTTGATGATTTAGTCTACTAGGGTATCTAATTGATCCAACGCTATAGACTCTAGTGAAATAACTGATGGATAGCAGATTTTACTTAATTAAATGTGATTCTTTAAGGAGGCTGCTTTAGCTGTTTAGCATTCTCTGCACCTGGCTTGTTTATATGGGTGGGTTGGGAGTAGTATTTGGGCAAATTGCTGAGTACTGGGATATCTAGAGGGGGAAGGAAATAGGAAAAATGGTTCCTGAGGTTACTTCAGTCTTATTAGTCAGTCTGATTGTGGGGATTGTTATGGGTCCAAAGGGAATCCCACGGTTCCCATATTAAACAGTATTCAGTCAGTCGTCTGCGATCTCTAAACACATAGTTTTCCTAATTCTTGATGTGATTTACACTGTCTACCACCCCTTGCCATCTGGGTGGTTGGATTTTTTCCCATTTTCTGGAAATAAGTAGTTTGGTGGAAATGAGAACGCACAAGAGTACGTTTTGTTTGGGTTTGGGAAGTTTTCTCAGTCCTAGATGTAATATTGCAAGGGCCGGGCTCAGCACCTCCAGTAAGTCTAGATCTTCACACATTTTTCCCACTTTGCCCCATAAATTTTCTAACTTTGGGCAGGCCCACCAGATGTGGAGTGGGGTACCCGGTTCTCCACATCCTCTCCAGCACATCAGAGAGTGGTCTGGGTAGAGTTTCCGTAATTTTGTGGGCACTAGGTGCCATCTCGTAATGATTTTAAAGTACAGCTCATAAAGAGTGATGCAGTGTGTAGTTTTTTTGGTGAGGGTTATTGCCGCTTCCCATGCTTCCGGTGTGTATGTGAGTTGTAAATCTCTCTCCCAGGCATCCATGTGTATTGTCTTGGAAGGGGTGTGTTCCTCGATTAAGCACTTATAATGCACTGAGAGAGGTTTGTACAGCTGGAGACTTGTCTCCCATCGTGATTCCCAAGGGGTAAGATCACGCAGTTTACCTTCTAGGAAACCCCAGAACCTCATAAGAGACCGTATTCTCAGCAGGTCAAACTGGAACTTAGGGGTAAGCGTGGGTAGTGTTAGCATATTTGCATGTGTCTTTAACTGATTGTTTTCGTAAAAAATCTTTTAAGGAGACAATGTCCGTGTTAGACCATGCGTTGAGATGTATGTCAGGGAGCCCTAGGAGCAGACCCCGTATAGAGTGTATGGGCGAAGGATGCGGGGCAATAAGCTTGTTGTGTCTTAATTTTATCTAACTCTCGTGGCATCCCTTGATTATAATGTTGGAGATACAGATTTTTGACTGCCAATGCGGAGGTAGCCAGAGGAGGTCTTCCAGGTTAACATATGCTGGGAGTGAGGCCTGTTCTATATCTTTCCATCTAGTTGTGGGAAGGTCATTACCCCATGCCGAGGCATGGGTGATCATTGCGGCCTCATGATATTTCCTTACTTTAGGGAGGCCTATACCCCCTTTCTCAATGGGGGTTGGGAGGATATGGGCTGCTACTCGGGGTCTTTTGTTGTGCCATGTGTAGGAATTGAATAGGGTCTGGAACTTCCAAGTTAAGGATGTGGGGATTGGGATGGGGATACAGCAGAATAGATATGTAAGTTTATGGAGTATCATCATCTTGAGGGCCGCTACTCTGCCCATCCACGATATTTCGCTATATCTCTTAGAATTAAGTTCTAGGGTGATTGCTTTCAATAGGGCCTCGTAATTTTCTCTAATAGTCATAGATTTTGAATGGGAAAGGAATACCCCTAAATGTCGTATTCCTTTAGTGGAACAATTAAAGGAATAAAGGAGTTGAATTCTATTTCTCTCATTCGCAGGAATGTTAAGGAAGTATGCTTCCGTTTTTACTGACGTTGATCTTGTAGTAGGAGACTTCGCCAAATTTCTTCAGTAGGTGCAATAGTGGGGGGAGGGAATCTAAGGGTTCTGTAAGGAAGACTGTAAGGTGGTCCGCAAACAGGGCCAGTTTATGGATAGTGTCATGTAGCTGAAATCCCCGTATAGTAAGGCATCTCCTAATTGCGGCTCCCAGAGGCTCGATCGCTAGAACAAATAGGAGTGGGGACAGGGGGCATCCCTCTCTAGTACCATTGGTTATCTTTATTTTTGGAGAACTGAACCCCAGACCTCTCACAACCGCTGTGGGAGATGAATACAGTGCTTTGACAGCTCTGTTGTAGTTATTGGGTATACCAAATGCTGCAAGGGTTTGGAATAAATATTCCCATCTCACCCAGTCAAATGCCTTTTCAGCATCTAGAGACAGGGTGAACATGGGGAGCTCCAGATCGGCTACTTCAGTGTATATGTTTAGGAGACGGCGGGTGTTGTCTGAGCCTTGTCTATTTTGGACAAATCCTACCTGGTCCATATGTATGAGTGTCTGGAGATGTCTGTTTAGTCTATTTGCTAGGAGTTTGGTGTATATTTTGGCGTCTACGTTGATGAGTGAAATGGGCCTATAACTGGGGCATAGTGCGGGATCTTTACCCTCTTTATGTATTGTAGTGATATTAGCTTCTAAGAATTCTGGGAGGAAGCTACCCCGCTGAGCCACTCTCTCAAACAGTCGAAGCAGAGTCGGAGATAAAGTGGAGTTGAGGGTTTGGTAAAAGGAGACTATAAACCCATCCGGGCCTGGAGCTTTATGTGGAGCTAGGTCAGTTATAGCTATTTTAGCTTCCTCTATCGTGAATTGTTTCTCTAGTTCTTTCTTAGCTTCTTCAGGTAGGGTGGGCAAGTCTAGTCCTTCTAGGAACTTGCTAATGTCACTGGGGCTAGCTCTATCTGATGTCTCCGAGGTTGCAATGTTGTAAAGGGAGGAATAGTATTTTGCAAAAGCTACTCCTATTTCTTTAGGTGAGTAAACTGGTCCATTATGGGTTTTGATGTTAGCTATTCTACTCTGTTGTGTACGTTTTCGGAGCTTATTAGCTAGTAGCCTATCTGCCCTGTTACCCTTATAGTAGTATAGTTGTCTAAGTCGGTATAGGCTATCCTGTACCTTTAAGGTTTCTTGTCTCGATATTTCTTCTCTGAGACCTATCTGTTGAGCTATCTGGGACTCAGGGGATGACTTATTGGAGTTCTCTAGTGTACGGAGATCTCCATACAATTTAGCCAGTGATTGGTGTCCTGCCTTGCGATTGTGGGCTGATTTTTTAATAAAGTGTCCACGGAGATAGGCTTTAAGAGCTGCCCATACCATATCAAGTTTTGTGGTACCGATGTCATTATGTGTCAGGAATTAATTTATTGTCCTAGTGAGAGCAGGGAGTTCTCTCTCAGATAGCCACTGTTCGGAGAGTCTCCAAGGGTGTCTACCTGTCAGTGATTGTAACTTGAAGTCTAGGCAGACCATATCGTGGTTGAAACGCGTATACCTGTTCACTTGCAGTCTGTAAATATAGCAGTTTTTTCTGTTCAGTCTTAACCCCGGGGTGGTTCTATTTTCCCCCCCTCACACTGTTTGTTTGCTTTTTGTTCAATATTGATGAACCGCTTTGTGTGTGTTTATTCACTCATTAGCGCATGTTTAATAAAACATTTTTTTCAACACACTTATACCTGTGCTCCTCGCATTCTCTTTTTTACAGACCATATCGTGGCCCGACCATGTGCATGGTCTGATGCCGGGGTTTAGGAATTTATATAGGGACCACGAATCGCATAGTATAGTAGATTCTCGAGTAGGAATTATGGGCCTTAGAATAATGTGTAAAGTCTTTTTTTCCGAAGGCGCTAGACATCGCCATGCATCATATAGGTCATATTGATACATAAGTTTACGGAAGGCATTAGAAGTTGATGAGATATTTCTGTCTGCATGTGTTGTGAGGGTGGATTGTTTGTCTCTCTGTGGGTCCCACACCATGTTAAGGTCACCTCCTATTATCAAATGCCCTCGTTTAAGCTGCTCCACTCGAGATAAGAGCTTACGTAGGAAGGGTATTTGTTTAGTGTTTGGTGTATAGATAGAGACCAGGGTATATAGGGTCTCATTGAGTGAGCAAACTTGGATAAGGAACCGACCCTCTGCGTCTCTCTCCACATACTCTAGCTTAAAAGCCAAGTCTTTGCTGATCAAGACAGCAACCCCTCATGTTTTCCCTTCAGTGTTGGATGCTGTCTCACATATCAGATAGTGTGGAGATATCTTGATGGTCCGGGAGTCCCCGGTCCAATGTGTCTCTTGGAGGAATAGGATTTCTATCTTATGTGTCAGGAGGTAATTTAACAGGAGTTTTCTTTTCGTGGGTGAGTTTAGACCTTGTGCGTTCAATGTGGCTATTCGAATGGGAGCCATTATACAAGTATGTGTGGGATAGAGAAGGGAGTAGGGGTAAGGGGAAAGGAGGTTTTCTCTAACAGGTAGATATTACTGGAGGCCAGGTGCAGAGATCTGAGTCTAACGTGTTCCCAATAGATAAAATCCTAAAGGCCCTAGAGACTATTTCAAAAGTGTCAAATAATCACTTTCACAATGAGTGTTCCAACTGGTATTCAGCCAGAGGGGCACAACTAAATTAGTGGGGCGTAGACTAGCAGAGAGAAGCCTTGTTCCCCGCTAGCCCTACATACTATTAACAACAGTATGAACTATAAACATAGCATACTTAATATGATAAACAGTACAAAAAATGAGACTTTGCTGTCAAGGCAGGGAGGAAGTATTAACTGCGTGTTAATCAGGTCATCTTGTCATGGGGGGATTATAATGGGATTGAGTAATTACCATACTCCTAGGTAACAGGCTTTAGTGAGATGTTGTGTGTACATCAATACTATTCGCTGGAACCTAAGTTGCATGGACTTTCTGTCTAAACTGTCAACTTTTGAGGGGACCCTCTGAATAAATCGTTGGTCATCTATCAGCGTCAGGAGTCAAACCTAATTCTAAAGAGTTTGTTACTTGCAATTATCATATCTTATTTTGGTCAGTTACTATCTGGCAACACCCCTATAGTCATGATACCAGAGGGGATGACCTTCTATCACAAGTAGATTGGGGGAGTTTGTATCTATTTTTATAGGGTTAAATGGTAGCCTCTAATTTTGGATAGGGGAGAAATGGTCAGGAATCAGTTTTCATGTAGTCGGCTCAAGTCCCTCAGGTATTACACCCTAGTAAGTGGGTTAGACTGTTATCGTAGTGATTCATGTCAAAAGATAGATTCCCATTACCCTACATTACTGAGTTATCTAACTAAATCTCAGACATTTCAAAGTACAGATAGATATGAGCATAATGGGTAACATTAAGTAGCATTGCAACAATATAGAGGGCTACCGGTAAAATAACTTTATCAGTAATAACGGTTTGATATAGGTAAAAGTTAATGTCCAATCTTTGGAGCATGGATACAGAATGTCTATTTGCTATATACTGTATAAACTCTACAGATCTCACCCATCTTCATCCGTTTTCTCGAATCCCCTTTGGCTATTGTGTGTGGGCTTCCCCCACTAGCTTCTCTTAAGTTATGTTAAAAGGTTCAGTTGAGCTGTGAGCAGGTTCTCTATATGCTCTCTGATGGGGATGAGTCTCTGGGTTCCAGAGATCTTTTTGAAGTTTATGTAGAAACAGATCTTTGCGGGAGTTGTTTCCATGCTGGTGCTGAGGCTCTAAGACCTCTCTCTTTGGTTAGGTTGGAGGGTCGATCTTCTTGGTCTGCTGGGATTAGCTCCCATCTCTGAAGTAATTCCCGCATTTGTTGTGGTGTGGAGGCTATGAATTGCTGGCTGTCTTTTGTTATGAACAGTCTCACTGGGAAACCTCATCTATATTTGAGCCCTTTCTCTCTCAGAATTCTAGTGTATTGTTGGTAATGCCTGCGTAGTTGAAGTGTATGTGGTGAGAGATCCGGAAAGATCTGTAAATCAGTATACTTGTCTGGCTTTGTCTTTAGCTAGGGTTCTGTGGATCTTTTCTCTAAATGTATAATAGTGAAGCTTGGGTATAACATCTCAAGGTTTTCCTTCATCTGTTGACCTTGGCTTGGGCGCCCTGTATATTCTATCAATGCAAGTTTCACTACCTAGAGTAGGTCCAAATATTTCTTTGAACATTTATTGTATGTCTCAAGATCTTGTGGCAGGACTGTCTCTGGAATCCCCTTGATCCGGATGTTGTTGCGGCGTGATGGATCTTCTAGGTCCGCCAGTTTCAGCTCAAGATCTGAGATCTGCAAGCGAGATTCTGTGAATAGCTGAACAGATTTGAGTGATCTATTGTAAAATCTTCTTGTTTGCGCTCTAGCGCTTCTGTACGTTCACCAATTGTACCAATGTCTCTCTTTAAATCAGCATGGGATCTATCAAATTTCTTCGATAGAGAGTCATGATGGGATGCCAATAGTGATTTAATAGAGACCATCAAATTGTTGGAAAGGCTATCCGCTTCTGGGAGTTGAGAAATTTGTTGCATTAGGGTTTTGCCTGGTTGGTTATCTGAGATACTTCCTGTATCTGAGCCTTCATCTTCAGATCTCGTGTGGGCCACCTTGACTGAATGTTGGAAATGGCCTGCGAACGTTCGTTCTTTTTGGTGTATTGTGGGGTTTTTGCTTCCGTCTATGGGCTTGTGACATTGTATCGTGAGGCCAGCAATTCAGTCGGCAATGGATCTTCATCCTGTCGATGCTTATTTCTAGTATGCTACTGAGGTTTCATGGTCCGGCGGGGAACAGACTTTAATATGTTAATTCACATGTTATGGTGCTCTGGTACCTCCAGGTAGAAAGAGGCGACTCAGTTTTATAGTGAAACTCAAGCCCCTATACCAGGATAGGAAGCTTCGCTAGCTGTTCCAGTCGGGAAAGTACTCACTCCTTGTCTGTTGGTCTCTCTCCTAGGGAGTTGTCCCCTCTGGACGATGTGGGAGAGGGTGTCTGGGGTATGACCCGCAGGCAAGGAGGACCGGCGGGAAAGGGGGGAGAGAGACCAGTCTCCTTTTGTTAGTGGGTAGGGTGATTGCAGGCTTGTCTCACTTCACCTCC
This sequence comes from Bombina bombina, assembly GCF_027579735.1. NCBI lineage: Eukaryota > Metazoa > Chordata > Amphibia > Anura > Bombinatoridae > Bombina > Bombina bombina. Next base: position 513,170,925 of record NC_069502.1, read on the forward strand.
AATTAGACAAAGGTCAATTAGATAATAATAATAAGCCCTGCCTCCGTATCCCAATTAAAGTTACTTCAGGCTCAACAGTCCTGTCAAAACTCCCCGAGACTACCTTGCAGCAACCTTTTGAATTTACAGTCCATATATGGGGCACTTATTAAAGCACACTATAGAAGATGTTGAGGAGTAGGTCAGGGCCACCCCAGTGAGTTTCAATATGGATCTTAGTGACAGTATGACGTCTTGTTTTATGTCTCCCTGGCGTTGCCAATCAGGGCTGTGCCCACTAAATGGTGTTGGTTGGCCCTTAAATAAAAACTTGTACTTGCTGCCTCTTGGTATTCGCTTTTTAGGGCACCTGCTTAGAAATATAAGTCCTACTGCCGTAGCCTGGCTATTGTCCTAAGGCCACTGTGGGGATAGCGTAAGATGTTTGAGGGCCAGTGACGGGTGGGGTGACCTGTTGTTATAAGAGGCACTTTACCAATATCAGTTCTGGAGCTATCCTCCCCTCTCCTCTGTATATGTCCGGCTAGGTCTCAATTGGGTGGTGTGGGTGTGAGATTGACTCTTACCGAGCCAAGAGCAACACAGGAGGCTGCAGGCCTCCGTTAGCCACGTGGGTTCTCTTGCAATTAATGCGCTTGCTGTGCTGTGTAACTGGTCTGTTCTTTTAGATTTCACAGTGTAGCGTCCTCTTTTTTTCTGGCTATGGAAACCAGTGTTAAGCAGGTGTCTGCTGTTGGTGCTTGGGAGCAAGAGGAAGCGTATGGTGGTTCTCTGTCTTCCTGATTTGTGAGGCCCAAAGATGCTGGACGTTCGCGCCACTTCAGTCTGTGGCGTCGTTGCAGGTATCTCTGCTATTGGGTTTTAGGTGTCCCTTAGGGCCGTAGATGGGATTAATGAGTCTCTGAGGCGTCGGCCTTGAGTGTAGTGTATGGAGCGTTCTTTTTCTATCACAGTCGGTGAGTCTGTTACTGCCGCTTAAGGTGTGGGGGATGTTACCTGTATGGCGCCTTGCTGGCGAATCTATCTCTCCTCTTCCGATTGTTCCGTTTAGATCCACAAGCGCTCCGGAGCGGAGCCCCGACCCTCCAGAGCTGTGGATGTTGTAGTGATTGTGTTGCGGCGGCCTCCCTGCAGATCAGCGATCAGTCACCCAATGCCGGAATGGAAGTAAAGCTTTAATATTGTTCTCCATTTGGATGTTTACAGGCTGGTGCAAAACTGATTCTCACTGCTTTAAGTTGTAGTTATACACTGTTTTAATAAATTTTCACTAACTAAATCTTAGTTTAATCTCTCAAACTGACAGAGCCCCTCTCTCGTGCTGCTGCTCTGCCCAGCGGTTAGCTCCGCCCCCCAGATTTTCGTTTTATGAATGTTCTTCTCTGGAACGGATACTTGCGACTATTTGTAGCTTGGGCACTCCCTTGGAAGTTGCGCACTTGTTGAATATTAGAACTATGTTTTCTAGTTAATTTATCGTTCCTTCGGGACGAATTTTCTTGGACCTTGAACAGTTCCAGAGTGTCCTTATACCAGGCTGGTACTGGTCGGGCACTTTTTTAGCTTTTACAAGAGTTCATGTCACCTTCGTGGTGCTGAGACTGTCTCTTGGCCTATTTTATGGACTCCGGGCTCGCATCCTACCGAAGTATGAGGCCTGTTGTTTATATGCAACTCCTCTGGGCGGAAGGGTTGTGCGTGCCAATCTAAGGTTGGTTTGTCCGGGCTACTCGCCTGGGTTACGGATCTGCTTTCTTGCAGACGGCATCATGGTTCTTCAGGTTCCTGGTGACTCTGAACCGTTATTTCTATTCTTTGTAAGTTGGGAGATGTGTGTGACCTTTGTGGTCTGGTGTGCCATGTGATTAAGAACAAGGGGATATGGGAACGCGCTGTACAAAACAGCATATGAGAGGTAAAGAACTATATAAGGAATGTGGATTACACAAGAGTATAATAAAAAAGTTTATATTTGTTTATAATTGTATTACAATAAGCGATGCCGGCATCTGTTACAAAGTAAAATAGTACAATTAAAATAGGATAAGAATCAACATAAAATATAAAACATCAGTGTGTAGTGCTGTAACTAACTATAAAAATAATAATATGTTGCAAAGTAACACAATGTTAAAATTAAACAGAGTCAATGTTACTGTCCTTTCACAATCAGGCCAGTGATTAGAGTGTCTGATCCAGCTGTTTATATGAATGCAGGTATGACTTGGAAAATTCCCTCTGCGTTGTTTTTAAAACAGCGAAAAACTTGCAAGAATCTTCTGGCTTGTATCCAATGACTGTGAGTTAAATTTCAAAGACACATTTACAGCCGTATTTGCGGGATGTCCCGTGCTGTGGACCGGTTCCGGTCAGGAGGTCAAAGTGCAGGAGTAATGATAAGCAACGACAGACTTCGTTTCTTTGAAGTAAAAATGAATCAGACTGCTTTTAACAAATGTGGGTCATGGGTGGGAATTACGCATATAGAGTCAATTCATATATTAAAGAGGCTCAATGCACCGCACCTACCGCATATGTAAGTCAAGCAGTTGTATTGCAAGTGAAGTTTGTAACAGTGTCCATATTATTCAGATTCCAGTGTTGGACAGAAGAAAGTAGATCATGGGTATGATGGTATTTCCAGGAAAGAACAACTCTGTGAATTAGAGTTGGTCTCAACCACCTTACCTACTACTTAATTTCACAAGTTATGAGCAAATTTCTACGCGTTTCAGCCTAGTCAGGCCTTTATCAAGATGCTCATTATGGTCTTTCATGAATTTAAATACACTGTGGTTCTCTGTGATTGGATCAGAGAGGGTCATGTGATTAGATGAGAGAAAGTCATGTGATTAGATGAGAGAAAGTCATGTGATTAGATGAGAGAAAGTCATGTGATTAGATGAGAGAAAGTCATGTGACTGGGTTTTACCATGATTTTTCACAGTTTAATCAACATTCGTTATATGTTTATAAATACCTCAACATTTTGTTCTATTTTGATGAATGTTAGAACTAATGAGGATTGGAGTAAAAGCATTTAGATTGTGCAGTAGATCTATATACCAGAGATAATACAAAAAATTGTACATGAAATATTTCCATGAAAGATTATGGAAAAATATATATATATATATATATATATATATATATATATATATATATATATATATATATATATATATATATATATATATATATATATAAAACCACTAGCAGTACGTATTTGCAACAAAAAACTTTTTTAGTGGTGATTAAGTCGTGAGTATGGTTAACTCTAAAAAATATTGAAGTGAAATACTATAGAAATATGATATCAAAAACACATCCTTATTTGGAAGACATATCTTTTTTTGAGAAACATATCCTTTTTTGAAAGACATATCCTTTTTTGAAAGACATCTTTTTTTGAAAGACATCTTTTTTTGAAAGACATCTTTTTTTGAAAGACATATCTTTTTTTGAAAGACATATTTTTTTTTTTTTTAAAAACTTATCTTTTTTTGAAAAACATGTCGTTTTTTGAAAGACATGTCGTTTTTTGAAAGACATGTCGTTTTTTGAAAGACATGTCGTTTTTTGAAAGACATGTCGTTTTTTGAAAAACTTTTTTTTTCTACCCGTGCAATTCATGCAAGTCCTGCAAATATAGCTCAAAAATAAAAGAAATTAAGTCCACTACGACGGGTCAGTTCACTAAAATTAGAGAACTGATTAGATGCACAGACAAAAACATTATCTATTGCATTCAATGCTCTTGTAAATTATTTTACTTTGGACAAACGAGCAGAATGTTAAGACAGAATACGTGAACACATATTAAAAATTGAACACGAATCTGTTGACACTAATCTTTATGCACATTTTAAAGAGAAACATTCTAGTAACCTGAAACATTTTAAATTCTGGGGAATTAAAAAGATGAATTTAGGCAATAGAGGAGGAAATATGAACACACTCCTCACCAAGAAAGAAGCGGAATTTATATACAACTATAAAAGTCTTCACCCGTATGGCCTTAATTCTGAATTAGACCTCAATTTTATAATCTAGACTACAAAGTACCTTAATAAATGACATGCCTTTCAAAAAAAGATTTAACAATCAAAAAAAGATGTAACTCCTAAAAAAGATCTGACTTTCAAAAAAAGATATGTCTTTCAAAAAACGATATGTCTTTCAAAAAAGATGTTTTTCAAAAAACGATATGTTTTTCAAAAAACGACATGTTTTTCAAAAAACGACATGTTTTTCAAAAAACGACATGTTTTTCAAAAAACGACATGTTTTTGAAAAAAAGGTAAGTTTTTCAAAAAAAGGTAAATTTAAAAAAAAAAAAAAAAAAGATGTCTTTCAAAAAAGGATATGTTTCTCAAAAAAAGATATGTCTTCCAAATAAGGATGTGTTTTTGATATCATATTTCTATAGTATTTCACTTCAATATTTTTTAGAGTTAACCATACTCACGACTTAATCACCACTAAAAAAGTTTTTTGTTGCAAATACGTACTGCTAGTGGTTTATATATATATATATATATATATATATATATATATTTTTTCATATTTTTCCATAATCTTTCATGGAAATATTTCATGTACAATTTTTTGTATTATCTCTGGTATATAGATCTACTGCACAATCTAAATGCTTTTACTCCAATCCTCATAAGTTCTAACATTCATCAAAATAGAACAAAATGTTGAGGTATTTATAAACATATAACGAATGTTGATTAAACTGTGAAAAATCATGGTAAAAAACCCAGTCACATGACTTTCTCTCATCTAATCACATGACTTTCTCTCATCTAATCACATGACTTTCTCTCATCTAATCACATGACCCTCTCTGATCCAATCACAGAGAACCACAGTGTATTTAAATTCATGAAAGACCATAATGAGCATCTTGATAAAGGCCTGACTAGGCTGAAACGCGTAGAAATTTGCTCATAACTTGTGAAATTAAGTAGTAGGTAAGGTGGTTGAGACCAACTATATTTCACAGAGTTGTTCTTTCCTGGAAATACCATCATACCCATGATCTACTTTCTTCTGTCCAACACTGGAATCTGAATAATATGGACACTGTTACAAACTTCACTTGCAATACAACTGCTTGACTTACATATGCGGTAGGTGCGGTGCATTGAGCCTCTTTAATATATGAATTGACTCTATATGCGTAATTCCCACCCATGACCCACATTTGTTAAAAGCAGTCTGATTCATTTTTACTTCAAAGAAACGAAGTCTGTCGTTGCTTATCATTACTCCTGCACTTTGACCTCCTGACCGGAACCGGTCCACAGCACGGGACATCCCGCAAATACGGCTGTAAATGTGTCTTTGAAATTTAACTCACAGTCATTGGATACAAGCCAGAAGATTCTTGCAAGTTTTTCGCTGTTTTAAAAACAACGCAGAGGGAATTTTCCAAGTCATACCTGCATTCATATAAACAGCTGGATCAGACACTCTAATCACTGGCCTGATTGTGAAAGGACGGTAACATTGACTCTGTTTAATTTTAACATTGTGTTACTTTGCAACATATTATTATTTTTATAGTTAGTTACAGCACTACACACTGATGTTTTATATTTTATGTTGATTCTTATCCTATTTTAATTGTACTATTTTACTTTGTAACAGATGCCGGCATCGCTTATTGTAATACAATTATAAACAAATATAAACTTTTTTTATTATACTCTTGTGTAATCCACATTCCTTATATAGTTCTTTACCTCTCATATGCTGTTTTGTACAGCGCGTTCCCATATCCCCTTGTTCTTTTTCTATTTTGGTTTGATGTTAGGAGGTACACTTACCTTTTGGGAACAGCATTTGAGATTTGAGCATTGTATCTTATACCTACCCTGCTGTTTTGGTGCCATGTGATTAACGTTTGTGTTTTCACTCAAAGTTCTTCCGGATGCTGACTCTTTAGCCTTTTGTGCATTTTCTTGTGGGGGCGGAGTATCATTCCTTCCCGCCTTGGGTGGATCGTCTCGTCTGGTTGCACGGGTATGTTTGCCTTTCTCTGTTCTGAGTTGTATTACTTTGAGAGGTGGTGTGCACTGGTTCCCTGCCTTCTCTGGGGTGGCGAGCAGGGCCCTGGGTTATCATTTGCCTTTGGGTATTGATGCTACCCTGCCTGTGTGTGTATCACGTGTTGCCACTTGTCTATGGGAAATTTTTTTTGCGATCCATTTGCACTGGGTGCTGAATCTCAGTCTGTTCAGGAGTCCTTTGTGACTCTTGGGTTTGAGGCTATTTCCAGATCGCCAAGTCTACGGACTTTGGAGGTGCGCTCCTCCTTGGAGGAGGCAGTTTAGGGTCCTTCCGAAAATTGGATCTTTCAATCGACCATTGTTGAGGACCCTGGCCTTGGTCCATGTCTCTCCATGGATAGGTGTGGACGGTTCGGTTTCACACTTGATGTGTGTGGTCCCGCAGGCCCCTTTCGTAGGGGCTGGGGCTTTGTGAGAGATGTCTATCTGACTGTGGCTTAGGCTTTAGGTCGTCTGATGGTCCCTACTGGTCTTCTGTTGCATTTTTGATGTTCCTGTAGACTCCAGGTGTTTTTAACTCGGTTGGCGATGTGGCTGAGGGGTCTTGCCTCTATGGTAGGGTGTTGTTCTGTTATTTTCCTTCTCTTCCAGAGTACGGTTTGGGTTCTCCGGGTTCAGAGTTACCTTTAGTATTTGTGGAGTCCTGGGGGACCTTAGTCTTGCCTTGCAGGGTTTTTTCCCATTCTGCGTTTCAGGATCCTGGAAAGGGAGCTGTGATGTCGTGTCTGGTTCCTCCATTCCTGCAGCGGGAGGCTGAGGGCTTTGCTCCCGTGGGGGCTTCTACTACCTGTGTCTGATATTGGATGCTAAGCCTTTTTGGGGACTTCTTCCCTTGGGAAGTGTGGCTTTTTTTGCCCATGACTGTGTGTAGGGGGTCTCGTACCAGAGCACAAGGTTTATCCTGACTCACGGTAGCATGCTGGTCTAACCAGGGACTTTGTTCTTCGTTGAGCCTCCTTTCTTTTCCAGTAATCTGGGACTCTTGTCTTCAGTCTTTTGACTAGCCTTTGGACTGGGACCGTTATCCTGGAGGGAAGGTCAGGGATTGGTTACTCTATGCAGGGTTGACCGTTTTCTTGCTGTTGGTCCTCTCCTTTGAGGGAGGATTTTGGATTTCCTCCTCCTTTCTACTGGTGCCGGGAGGGGGCGCTCCTTGGAGTCGCTATTCGGAGGAAGACTGTAAGCCCTTGTAGGTTTGCAATTGGAACCTTGGGCATTGATTTTGTAAGACAACCATGGGTTGTTCTCTAGGTGTTGAGTGGGAAAAGTTCCTTTGGATTTTCCTGGACTTTTTTTGGGGCAGATGCGGTCCTTATCTTTGATCGGGTACCTTCTTGGGAGTTGTGACCCGTAGGGTGGACGCCTCGGAGGTTGTTTGGGCCTGACGGACTTTAGGTCTGAGTGGTCTCTAGTTCGGCTTTGCCGGTGGTGTAACTGATGTGCAGTTACCTGGGCTCGGGTTTTCTTCTGTGTCATTTGTACTTAAATGTTTTGGGTGTTGAGTAATTCAGGCTGTGGTACCTTTTGAAGGGGCTGCATTTTGTACCCACCTGTTGTTTGCATTCAGTGTCCTCTAGCTTGGGTATTGTTTTCCCAAAAGTAATGAATGCAGCTGTGGACTCTTGTCTTTTAAGAAGAAAAACATAAATTATGCTTACCTGATAATTTAATTTTCTTCTGAAGGGAAGAGTCCACAGCTCCCGCCCGTGTTTTTATCTCTGAGGCGGCTGTAATTTTTTCTTCTTCTGGCATCTTTTTTTTCACCCTGATATTTCTCCTACTGTTTCTTGTTCCCTTGGCAGAATGACTGGAGGATGAGGGAAGTGGGGGAGGTATTTAAGCCTTTGGCTGGGGTGTCCTTGCCTCCTCCTGGTGGCCAGGTTCTGAATTCCCAAAAGTAATGAATGCAGCGGTGGACTCTTCCCTTCAGAAGAAAATGAAATTATTAGGTAAGCATAATTTTATGTTTTGTGCATCGCTTTACTTTTGCTATAATGGAGCAGCATACATCTAGCCCTAAATTTACCCTAGAAACGGAGTCTCCTGAACACCTTTTTAACAATATTAAGTGGGCTTATTGTAAAACAACTGAAGTACCATCTTCAACTCTTTTATGTGGCTCATGTTTAGATTTGTTATCGCATACTGAACAATCTAATGATGTTTCTCTGGGTAATATGGCACCTACTGTCTGTTCATTACAGAAAGATGCAGATGGAGTACCTCCAACAGTAAAGAATTTCATTACTATCACTATTGCAAAGGCATTGGCTGCTCTTCCACCTTCATACAAGACCAAAAGGTCAGTTTAAGTTTTACCTTCTACAAGTAATGTATGCCATGATCCAAAGGATACTGTATTATCTTCGGACGGTGATGTGTTTTCCTCTGAGAGCGAGGCTCCCTCATCTGATGTAGAACCTGATAATTCCTCTTTTATTTAAAGTTGAACACATTCATTCTCTTTTTTAAAAAGTCTTGGTCACTTTAGGGGTTGAAGAACCTTAAACCGTCTGATGATAAACCATGTAATCATTTAAATTCAGTATTTAAAACTGTTGTAATTCTCCCTGAGATTTTCCCTGTACCTGATGCTGTCTGACATGAATGCCAAGGAATAGTCTAAACCAGGTGTGTCTTTTAATCAAGGTTTAAAAAGCTATATCCTTTACCTTCTGATAATCTAGAATTATGGGAAACCGTTCCCAAAGTAGATGAGGCCATTCCCACTCTAGCTAAACGTACTACTATTCTTTAGAAGACAGTACTTCTTTTACATACCCTTTAGACAGGAAATTTAGAATCCTTTCTAAGAAGGGCCTTTCTACATATTCAGGCCAGTTATATCTATTGCTGACATAGTTCCTGCTTCTACTTACTGGTTAGCCAATCTTGCACAGCAGTTTTCTGATGACCCTGAAAGTTCTAATCTATTAAGTTTACTTCAAAGTGGGAATAATTTTATTTGTGATGCTGTGTTTGATATTATGAAAAAACATGTCTTTAGCTATTCTTATCCGGAGGTCCTTATGGCTTAAATCCTGGAATGCTGAAATGGTATCTAAATCTAGATTACTTTTTTTTCCTTTCAAGGAAAGAAATTATTTCAGTTTGATTCTATTATTTCTACTATTTCTGGATGTAAAGGAGCTTTTCTTCCTCAAGTCAAAAGGCAAATTTAAGCTATTAACCGTTTTTGTTCCTTTTGTCAGAATAAAGAACAGAAAACTGATTTCTCTGTTCCAGCCTACAATGGTGCATGACGGTACGGCCCCCAATTTAGTATTACTGGTAGGGGGCAGTTTAAACCTCTTTCAGGAGGTTTAGTTTAAATCTGTCCCAGATCCCTGGGTTTAGAATATTATTTCTCAGGGATATCGAATTGGTTTCAGAACAAGGCCTCCCAGAGGAAGGATTTTTCTGTCCAATATTTCAAAGAATCCCTAAAAAGCTCAAGCTTTTCTTCAGTGTGTCTCAGTTCTGAAAGATATGGTAGTAATTGTTACAGTTTCTTTACAGGAACAGGGATGGGATTTTATTCAAATCTTCATTATTCCAAAGAAAGAAGACACTTTCAGACCAATTTTGGATCTGAAAACTCTAAACAAATTTGTAAGAATAGCATCTTTCAAAATGGAAACTATCAGGATTATTCTACCTTTTATTCAACAAGGTCACTTTATGTCCACAATAGATTTAAAGAACGCTTACATTCATATTCCAATTCACTCAGAACATTACCAGTTTCTGAGGTTAGCTTTTCTGGAAAAGCATTATCAGTTTGTTGCTCTTCCATTTGGTCTAGCTACAGCTCCAATAATATTTACCAAGGTCCTTGTGCCCTTTTGGCTGTAATCAGAGCTCAGGGTATTGCAGTGTTTCCTTACCTGTACGATATATTGGTACTAACTCAATCTTTTCATTTAGCAGAATTTCACATGAAACAACTGTTGTATATTCAAAAAAACATGGTTGGAAGATCAATTTACCAAAGAGTTCCTTATTTCCTCAGAAAGGATAACTTTATTTTTTTAAGTTTCCAAATAGATTCAGTGTCCATGAATCTTTCTCTAACAAAGTGGATATGAATATAATTTATATCAGCCTGTCTGAATCTTTAGTTTCTCTCATTCACTTCAGTGGTTCTGTGTATGGAAGTTCTAGGCCTCATGATTGCCGCTTCAGATGCAACTCCATTTGCTCGTTTTCACATGAGACCTTTTTCAGCTTTGTATGCTATTTCAATTGTGCAGAGATCATACCCAGATATATCAAAATATATACTTTCCAGCACAAACCTGTCTATAACTTGGTGGCTGAATTATCAGATTGCAAGTCTTTCAGGTTGGGGAGCTGTTTGGGGGGCTCTAACAGCACAATTGGTTTGGGTTTCTCAGGAGGCTAGGTTACCAATCATTATATTAGAACTCCGTCCAATTTTCAGGGTCCTTTAGGCTTGGCCTCTATCTTTTCCAGACAGACAATGTTACAGCAGTAGAATCCAGAAAAAGTAAATCTGAGGAGCACAAACAATCAGTGAATAAAAGTTGACTTTTAATAATCCATTTATAAATAACATTGTAATATAGTAAATGAGGTTGAAAAAAAGACTGAAGTCCATTGAGTTCAACCTATACAAATCTAATATACTTATACAAGCAATCATATCCCTGAATTTTGTTTCTAGCCAGAAAGGTATCCAAACCATTTTTAAATATATTTAAGGTATTAGCATTCACTACATCCTCTGGTAATGAGTATCCACATGCTCATGTAGATAGTTTCTTTTATGGATTTTTAAATGGATTATTAAAATTCAAGTTTTATTCACTGATTGTTGGTGCTCCTCCGATTTACTTTTTATGGATTCTGTTTACTTGGCTACGAGTGTAACACAACTATGAGAGCAGAGCTCCCTTGCTCTGGATTGGACGAAAAGTCTGAGGGACGTTAGTGTTATCCAATCAGTGTTATCCAATCAGTGATGTCGGCTCTCCTGGAGGTGTAAGTATACTGGCTCTTGTGAAGTCTATTTAGAGGACTTGCTAGCAACATCGGAGGAAACCTGCGTCCAACACTATCTCCCCTGCCGGTTCGAGAGGGCTCCTATCCATAATCAGGACAGAATCTCAGGAGGGGAAGGTAGGAGAGTACACCACAATATGGGCTTGGAGAAGGGTTACCGTGGTTAACATGTTAGCAACACTCAAGCAGCACTGTCAGTAACAATAAATAGTGCTATACAATATTCAGAGGATAGGGCCAGCCACACACCGTTAAAATCGGAGGGTTAAAGTACCGCTTATGCCCATGATTAGTGAGTTTGGTGCCTAACTAACATTCCTGCACGCCTTTTTTTTGGACTGATATTAACTGTCGTCGAGGGACATTTTTTTTTTGTAACACTCGCACCTTTTTTTTTTTTTTTTTTACAAATGTTACAGCAGTAGCTTGTGTCAACCATCAAGGGGGAAATCACAGTTCTCTGTCTATGATGGAGGTGTCTATAATTCTCTCATGGGCAGAAGTCAATTCTTGCCTAATAACTGCGATTTACATCCCATGAGTGAACAATTGTGAGGCAGACTTTCTCAGTCGGCAGTCTCTACATCCAGGAGAAGGGTCTTTCCATCAGGATGTGTTCTCTCTCATTGTGGACCTACCAAGAATAGATCTGGTACTTCACAGGTACTTTGCGAGGTCCAGGGATCCTCAGGCAGAAGTAGTAGATGCTCTAGTAGTTCATTGGTCCTTCCTGCCTACCTATCTGTTTCCTCCTCTGGTTCTACTTTCCAGAGTAATTTCCAAGATACAACTAGAATATTCATTTGTAATCCTGATTGCCCCATCATGGTCTCACAGGATTGTGTATGCGTATCTGTAAGGCGAATGTCTATTTGCCAGCCTTGCCCTCTTCCTCTACGGTCAGACCTATCTCAAGGTCTTTTTTTCATCCAGCTCTAAAGTCTCTAAACTTGATCGCATGGAAATTGAACGCTTGGTCCTGAGTCACAGAAGATTCTCAGATTCTGTGATTAACACTGATTCAGGCTAGTAAACCTGTTTCTATGAAATTTATCATAATTCTTCCTGGCATTCTTTTAGAATTGCTACGATTCTTCAGTTTTTGCAGAATGTCTTGGATAAATGTTTTCCTGCCAGTTCTTTGAAAGGACACAATTCTGCTCTTTGTTTCCTTCTTAATATGAGGATATTCCACTGCTTCATTCCTTACTTGTGGGAATACAGAACCTGGCCACCAGGAGGAGGCAAAGACACCCCAGCCAAAGGCTTAAATACCTCCCCCACTTCCCTCATCCCCCAGCCATTATTTGCCTTTCGTCACAGGATGTTGACAGAGAAGTGTCAGAAGATTTCGGAGTAGTTCCTTAGGAAGGGTATCTGCCCTTTGAGATGGGACTGGAGTTTTAAGTAGTCTTGTCAGCCTCTCAGTGAGAGCATTGATGAAAGTTAGTCTGGAGATGCAGGGAGAGTCTTTCTGCGAACCCATCCAGACACATATTAACAGCTCCTTAAGCAATCAGCGTTGACGAGTTTCGCTGCCTGCTTTCTTCACTCAAGTCCATGTCAGAAGTGCTGCTACAATCTGTCAAACTTGAAGAACCATGTCACTGTTCCACGGCATAGATTCCGGTAAGATCGTTTCATTATTTTACACACATGTTAACGATAGAAGACAGGGTCACAGTGGGATTCCTTTATCTATATGGAATCAAGGGTTAATATCTCCTGAGGGGGATTATTGAACAGTGAGGTTTTTTAATCATATTTGTTATGGGATTTCGACTGCTTATGTGTAAGAACGTTTGGACTCTTAGGCTGATACGGAACGTACAGGTTATTTTCATTTTGAGAGCTGTGCAGTTTTTTTATATTAAGCTGGCGTGCTTTTTCCTTAGCAGTGGCAGGTCCTGCATGAGCACCATGTGACCGGGAATGGTCACATTTTTTTCACCGCTTCTGTTTCCTGACCGGGTGTCTGCGGAGAGGAGCATCTTCTCTACCTGTCTGAGTCATAGGAGGTGGTGAGTTCCCCAGCCATTGGGGGTATAAGGTGCCAGTTGCTTTTCCTTTCTATAATTTGATATAGACGAGTTATGGGGGATTCTGAATATTTATAGGAGGATCGCTCCGATACAGAATTTGGTACCTGTGTATGTTGTGAGGAGGCCCGGGTAATCCAGCCCTCTCAATTATGTTCCGTATGCCGCAATAGTGTTCTCATCAACCAATGTTAAGATGCTAGAGACCACTGAGCCATCCGCCTCTGAGGACTCTTCCTCCAGTGAGGTGTGTTCCCTAGATTCTGTTCCTACATATGCAGTTTTCCCGAGTTCCTATCCTCCTTCACCTGTAAGGGGCTTGTTTCCACCAGAGGTTATTACGCAGTTCTGCATGGCCACCTCTACGGCCTTAGTGAGGTTACCTATTTTTGCTACGTGCAAGTGAAGGGTTAATCTGGGCTCTCCTGCCCAAGGACATTCGTGTAAAATAACGATTGTGTCCGATCAGTCCTCTGGAGATGCAGTTCCCTTTAAGACTTTAGAGTGAGAACCTCCAGGGTTGGAGTCTGCTGACTTGGGTCCTCCGACTGCGGAGGGCTTAGCATTTAGATTTAGATTTGCACGCCTGCGTTTATTTCTGAGAGAGGTATTGGCGATGTTAGAGGTTTCCAGTACCGCTCCGTCAGTTGAATCTCAGTCCTCTAAATCAGATGACAATCTTAACTAAGACGAGTGGAGGATGGTGATATTCCTTGTCGTCTTGTTTTACTTTTTGTTTTATCGTTTATTTAGAATCCCAGTTTTGAGCTCTATGGGGGGTTGTGTCGTATGACAGACAGGACCTGTTTTTGTTTACACACTCCTTTTCAGCTTATCATTTGTGGGCTTGCCTTTTTTCTTCTTCTTTGCTATTCCGTTCCGGATAGTTTTTTGTTTTTTTGTGCTCTGGATTGTTTTAGAAACTCTTCTTAGAAAGACGTTTCGTCACATGGGATTTTGGATACTATCGACTTTGATGGTCGAGATTGTTGGAGACTTCCGGTGAAAGCTTATATATTTCTGCTCGGGGTGATAGTTCCCCCAATATTTTCAAGGAAAATTTTAAGCCTCAGAGCTTAATTTCTTTTATTTGATTGTTCAATTGTTCTAGCTTTGCTGGAACTTAAGAAGTTTCGTTTTTGCCCAGGAGTGTTCCTGGAAGATACGTTGTATCCTAGATGACAGACAGGACCTGTTGTGGATACTAATTAGGTCTGTTCCTTCTTTCTACTTAGGAGAAGGAGTTTTTTCTTCTAGATTCCGGTCCATGTACAGCAGGCCCATCTATTCTAGTTAACAGACTGGACCTGTTTAGGTATTATCTGGGATGGGTGCTTGATACTGGATCGTATGGCTCTAGGGGTCCTAGAGACTAGGCTTCTTTTCTGGGCAATTGTCTTGTCAGAGAAGACAAGGGACTTTTGGGTCACTGTCCCGGTATCTATCACATTGCAGGAATATTTTCTTCCACTGTTGGTGCGTGCCCTAATAGGGGGAGGATCTTCCTGTCCTATTTTGGTTCTATGATATTGAAGCAGAGCTTATTAGTTCTATTTTTCGCTGGGGAATGTAAGGTTCTCCCTTCCTTTGTTCGGAAGAAGGATGTCTTTCCTGTTTCATCCTTTTTGTGCAAATTCGGGTTATGCCCTCCAGCCCCCTTCTGGTCTTTGTTAACGTGGGGGTGGAGAGTGATAGACACAGCCGAGGCCGTGACTTTGGCATGGTGCTGATGATTCTGTCTTAACAGACTTACATGGAATACCGGTGGGGGAATCAATTCCCAGTGTTCCGTTCAGATCTCCCTGTTCTCAGAAATAGTTCTCCCGGGGCGGTTTTGACCTTGTCGCTTCCTTGTAGATGGGAGAGAGTCCGTGAGTTGGGAGTTTCTTTCTGATTTATTCCTTTGGTTCCTCAGTAAGCATTCTGCTTGGAGGATTTGGTCTTTTGGGTTCGTACCAGTTGGGACCTCTCAGAGGGGAGAGCTTCTTTTGAAGGAGAACAGTTCCTCTTGCTAAACGGGGGGGTCTCGTGTTTGGTGGTGGGCAGAAGCCCACATCGACTCATTGCCAGCGACCCTCTCTATGAAGTACTCTTCAGGTTCAGATTTCCTCTACAATCATTCGCTGCTCGAATGTTTGTGTCGGATGGGGGAGCCGATCAGGCTTTCAAGGCATCAGTGTTAGCTCCACCGCTTCTGTAGCAGAAGGTGGGTTTGAACCCTGGTGGGACTCTGGCCTTTTCATCCTGAATATGCTAGACATCTAGCATTCCTTAGAGGTTTCTTTTAACCTTCTTCTCTTCGGCCATGTCACCCTTAGTTGTGGAGGGTCGATCCTAGCAGGAGCAGACATCAGTGAGATGGTTTTCTCCGTTAATATCTAAAGTTGTGTCGCAGTTTTGGTGCTTCGCCTCCATGGACCTTGTTACAGGGATCTGCTGGAGCAGGGTCCTTGTGTTAATCACCACCTAGACTCCCTGAGGCTAACTGCGTGGATTTGAACGCTTAGTCTTAGCCAAGAGAGTTTTTTTCTGAAAGAATGTTGTTACTCTCATTCTAGCTCATAAACCGGTGTATAGTCTCATCTATCATAAGGAGTGCAGGACTACTACTTCTGGTATGTAGAGCGGGGATTCTCCTGGCATAAGGCCAGGTTTTCCAGGATTTCCTTTCTCCAGGATACTCTGGGGAAGGGCCTTCTGTTAGCTCCCTTAGTGGACAAATTTCTTCCCTATCTGTTTTACTGCTTGAGAGGCTCACAGAGCTTCCAGATGTCCAGTCTTGTTCAGGCTTTGTCTATATCAGGCCTGTGTTTAGATCTAGTGCTCCTCCTTGGAGTTTACATCTAGTTTTAAGTTTTGCAGAAGGCTCCGTTTGGGCTTATGCATAGAGTTGACATTAAGATTTTTTATTTTTTTTTCTACTGGCTATTGCTTCAGCGCACAGTGTGTCTGAGATGGCTGCCTTGCAATGTGAAGTCTCTTACCTAGTTTTTCATGCGGTTAAGGCTGTTCTCTCTGGGTTAGGTTATCTTCATATGGTTGTTTCAGATCGCAACATTTAATCAGATTGTGGTTCCTTCCTTGTGTCCTAATCCTCCGAAGGAGTGGTTATTTCATAACTTGGATGTAGTTCAGCCCTTGAAGTTCTATCTTCAGGCTACAAAGGAGTTTTGTCAAACTTTTTCCTTGTGTGTGTCTGTTCTGGGAAGCGTAAGGGGCAGGATGCCTCATCCACTTCCTTGTTTTTCTGGTTGAGGAGCATGTTCGCTTAGCTTATAGAGTCAGCGGGACACAAGCCTCCTCAGAGGATTAAGGCTCATTTAACTGTGGCTCCCTCTTGGGTTTTGAGAATGAGGCCTTTAGGGATCAGATTTGTAGGGCAATTACCTGGTCTTCCTTACATATTTTTTTCAAAAGTTTTTGCTTTGTCAGAAGCAGCTTTTGGGATAAAGACTTTTGCAGACTGTGGTGCCCTCAGAACAGGGTCCCCCACTCTTTTTTACCCTCCCGTTTTCTTTCAGTGTCCTCTAGAGCTTGGGTATATGTTTCCCACTAGTAAGGAATGAAGCTGTGGACTCTCCTTATATTAAGAAGGAAACATAGATTATGCTTACCAGATAATTTCCTTTCCTTCTGTATGAGGAGAGTCCATAGCCCCCGCAAATATTCTCGGTTCTTCCTTCGGCAGAATGACTGGGGGATGAGGGAAGTGGGGGAGGTATTTAAGCCTTTGGCTTGGGTGTCTTTGCCTCCTCCTGGTGGGCAGGTTCTGTATTCCCACGAGTAAGGAATGAAGCCGTGGACTCTCCTCATACAGAAGGAAAGGAAATTATCTGGTAAGCATAATTTATGTTATTATTACACAGGAAGATTTCTAATCTTCCTGATATTCATTGTGTCGTTCAGGCTTTAGTCTGATTTAAACCTGTTATTAAAGGGATAGCAAACCCCAAATTTTCTTTTATGATTCAGATAGAACATAGAATTAAATTGAAAATTTGTTTATAATTGTATTATCAAATTTTCTTCATTCTCTTGTTATCCATTGATTTAGGGACAGCATTGCACTACTGACAGGAAGCTGAAAATATCTATTTAGCCAATCACAAGAGACAAATGTGTGCAGGCACCAATTAGCAGCAGCTCCCACTAGTGTATGATATGTGCGTATTCATTTTTTAACAAGGGATACTAAGAGAACGAAGCACATTTGACCATAGAAGTGAATTTAAAAGTGTCTTAAAACGGCATACTCTATCTGAATCATACAAGTTTAATTTTGACTTTCCTATACCTTTAAGCCTATTTCTCCTCCTTGAAGTCTTAACCTAGTGATAAGGGTTTTTGCAAGTTACTACTTTTGACCCTATGCATAAATTGGACATTAAACTACTTTTATTTCATTTTTTGCCTAAAGTTGTTTCCTCACATAACTTTAGTAGGGAGATTGTCATTCTCTCTTTGTGTCCTGATCCTAAGAATGCTTCTGAAAGATCTTTGCATATTTGGATGATGTTAGAGCATTGAAATATTATGTTAATGCTACTAAGGATTTCAGACAAACTTCTAGGGGCCGATTTATCAAGGGCCGAAGGGCCCCTGATGCCCCTGTTTCCACGCAAGCCTTTAGGCTCAGCAGAAACAGCAGTTAAGAAGCAGCGGTCTTAAGACCGCTGCTCCTTAACTAGTCCTCCACCTCTGATGCTGCGGATATCAATTAGCCCGATCTCATACGATTGGGTTGATTGGGTTGATTGACAGCCCCTGCTAGTGGCCGATTGTCTGCGAATCTGCAGGGGGTAGCATTGCTCAAGCAGTTCACCAGAGCGGATCATGTCGGACAGACGTTAGATTACTCGGCACCCTAGTCTGTTTCTTCTTTTTTTTCTAGGCCCTAGGAAGGGTCAGAAGGCCTCTGCTATTTCTTTAGCCTCCTGGTTGAAACTTTTGATTCACAGAGCTTATTTGGAGGTGGGTCATCCTCTGCTTCAGAGAATTACAGCTCATTCTACTAGAGCTGGCTTCAGATGATCAAATTTACAAGGCAGCTACTTGCTCTTCTTTGCATACCTTTATTACATTTTACCATGTTGATGTTTTTGGTTCCTCTGAAGCAGCCTTTGGTAGAAAGGTCCTTAATGCAGTTGTCTCAGTTTGATGACTGTTCCTGTTTTTTTAGTTTGTTATAAGAGATATATTTCTTTTGGGTTGTGGATTTAATTTTTCAGCGAAAAAAGCTGTTTTTTCAATCCTTCCCTTTATAGTTACTCGTGGACTTCCACAGCTTGGGTATTAGTTCCCATATGTAAGGGATTGTGGACTTTCCCCACCTATATGAAAGAAAACATCATTTATGCTTAACTGATAAATTAACATCTTTTGTGGTGGCGAGAGTCCATGAGCCCCCGCACTTTTCTTGGGGTTGATTTTATTTTTAAACACATCTGTTTTTTTTTTTTTTTTTGGCCCTTACTCCCTTTTAAACCTCACTGCTTGGCTATATGTTAAACTAAGGCATGTGTGAAGTGGGAGGTTTTATAATGCTCTTGGGGTTTGGGAAACTATGCCTCCTCCTAATGGTAGAAATGTAATCCCATATGTTCTGAGTTGTCTCAGTTTGATCAAGTAGTAATAAGTGAATACAGCACCAACAAGAGGCCAAGGGATAAATATACTCACAGAGAGATAAAAGAAGATTATTTAATGAACCATGTTAAAAAGCATCAGTAATAAAAGACTATATATAAAAAATGTAAAAAGCACATATAAATAAAATTACAAATACAGGAATATCTTACAGAAGCGGCTCAAAGGGCCAAAGCTGATAATTACAATAAAAACAGAGGTAATAACAGGTGATCAGTGTGAGTGGTACACCAGAATAAGAGTGTATACTAATAAAACAGGATTAGCCCAAGTACAACTGTAGCAAGTGCATCAAGCAAAAAACTAATAAACAATAATACAAACAATAGTGTTCAAAATTAGTGTTACAAAAAATAGAAAAATGCACTGCAGTGCAAAAAAAGGGGGGTAGCAAAATAATTGTATAGATACAATCAAATAGTGAGTGAGTGCAAATGGATATAAAAATGCTAGCTACTTAATCCAGTGAGGTTAAGATATAATTAAATAAAATACACAATATGCAATAACATAAAAAATAAAATACACAATATGCAATAACATAAAAAATAAAATATAAAATATAATCCAAAAAAGTATTCAAAAAGTTGATCAACAAATGTTAGTGAAGAACAAAAATAAGTCAATCAAAACAAAAAAATGGAAAAAATGGGTGATGAAAAGCAAGGTGAAAGTGAGGAAATTGATTCCTTCCAATGTTAGTTACTTTAACAGATCCAAATTCCTGAGTGTGGTTGCTGAAGTAGCTGATTGGATCCTAGCACCTGTCAGCTGCTCCTATAGTATCCTAAAAAGTGTCCCTGTAAAAAAAGAAATTCACAACATAGTGTATCCAATATGAGAATGAAGTAAAGATTAAAGTAATGCTTACCAATATGTCAACGCGTTTCTGCCCTCAAAAAAGGGCCTTTCTCAAGACTAGCATATACTATAGGAGCAGCTGACAGGTGCTAGGATCCAATCAGCTACTTCAGCAACCACACTCAGGAATTTGGATCTGTTAAAGTAACTAACATTGGAAGGAATCAATTTCCTCACTTTCACCTTGCTTTTCATCACCCATTTTTTTCCATTTTTTTTGTTTTGATTGACTTATTTTTGTTCTTCACTAACATTTGTTGATCAACTTTTTGAATACTTTTTTGGATTATATTTTATATTTTATTTTTTATGTTATTGCATATTGTGTATTTTATTTTTTATGTTATTGCATATTGTGTATTTTATTTAATTATATCTTAACCTCACTGGATTAAGTAGCTAGCATTTTTATATCCATTTGCACTCACTCACTATTTGATTGTATCTATACAATTATTTTGCTACCCCCCTTTTTTTGCACTGCAGTGCATTTTTCTATTTTTTGTAACACTATTTTTGTAACACTAATTTTGAACACTATTGTTTGTATTATTGTTTATTAGTTTTTTGCTTGATGCACTTGCTACAGTTGTACTTAGGCTAATCCTGTTTTATTAGTATACACTCTTATTCTGGTGTACCACTCACACTGATCACCTGTTATTACCTCTGTTTTTATTGTAATTATCAGCTTTGGCCCTTTGAGCCGCTTCTGTAAGATATTCCTGTATTTGTAATTTTATTTATATGTGCTTTTTACATTTTTTATATATAGTCTTTTATTACTGATGCTTTTTAACATGGTTCATTAAATAATCTTCTTTTATCTCTCTGTGAGTATATTTATCCCTTGGCCTCTTGTTGGCGCTGTATTCACTTATTACTACTTGTGCATATTTTTTGGAGGTTGGTTAGGATCTCTGTTTGGATACAGCTTGGGGATTACCTTAGCGCTTGTACACACACCCTTTTTCACTATTGTCTCAGTTTGATGACTGTTCCTGTTTTTTTAGTTTGTTATAAGAGATATATTTCTTTTGGGTTGTGGATTTAATTTTTCAGCGAAAAAAGCTGTTTTTTCAATCCTTCCCTTTATAGTTACTCGTGGACTTCCACAGCTTGGGTATTAGTTCCCATATGTAAGGGATTGTGGACTCTCTCCACCTATATGAAAGAAAACATCATTTATGCTTAACTGATAAATTAACTTCTTTTGTGGTGGTGAGAGTCCATGAGCCCCCGCACTTTTCTTGGGGTTGATTTTATTTTTAAATACATCTGCTGCTTTTTTTTTTTTGGCCCTTACTCCCTTTTAAACCTCACTGCTTGGCTATATGTTAAACTAAGGCATGTGTGAAGTGGGAGGGGTTTTATAGGGCTCTTGGGGTTTGGGAAACTATGCCTCCTCCTAATGGTAGGAATGTAATCCCATATGTATAGATCGTGTACTCTCGCTACCATGAAATACATTTAATTTAAGCATAAATTATGTTTGCAGTGCATTTGTCAGTTGTGTTCTGAAAATGTATTGAGTTCAAATACGTGTAGGGCCTTATGGTTGAAAACCTGACTTATGCATAATACCTCTAAAACATGTCATTTTGTATATTCCTATTGAGAGGTTTTTTGTTTTTTTCAGGATAGTAAAGAATTGAGCTAAGGGTTCATTCAGTTCTTCAATAGTTGGTTATTTCAAGCTACAGCTTTTTTTTTTTGCCATAAGAAATTAATAATAAATATTTTTTTCCTCTGAGTACTGGATTCTTATGTGTGAAGATCATTTTTGTTGCTAGGGGGCACTGATGCTTCAGTAAGCTGCTGCTTGAGAAATCATTTTAGTTCAAAGTCATCAAGCCTAAAATATGGTGTATTTACACTTTACTGCATTGTGGCAACATTTGGTATTTGTTACTAATTAGCAGCTTGCAATTGATTCTTCTGCATATTTTTTTTTTCTGTTTCTGAAAAAGGAAGTATAGTTTTTATTCAGAATTGTCATGTGTTTTCTTACCCACATGCTTATATTTATATCAAGATTTTTTTTATGCTACCATAATTTTTTGTTCTTCTTATCTTAACTTTATTTTCATTAAAATAGAACAACATGTAATGTAGTTTCCACGTGTGAGAAACTATTTACACAAATGGCTGTAAAAAAATCATAACCTTAAACATAAAGGGACATAATAATGGAAAAAGTACATGCTTTAACTTGGTGAAACATGTAATTGTGTACTGCTGACCTTCAAATATTAAATAATAAGAGTTGAATACCTGGAAATGGGATAACGCAAAGATGAAATCTTGTTAGGGCGTCGCAGAGCAGTGCTGGTCTTGATCAGGAAACAGTCAGTGAGCCCAACGGCAGCAGCAGTTACACAACCTCAACAATCATCCTCCTTGTTAAGCTCAGGAGCTGCAATGCTTGTGACTCCCAGGTTTTGCTTTACAGATGTGTTTATCTTTCTGTGAGGATTTCACACTTAGGCCCTTATGATCGGAAGTGCTGTGATGTAGCAATATATTCAAAAGGGATCCGACGCAATGTCAAGAAAGACGGCAAAATATTCAATAGTGCTGACTGCTGACATTACTTTTTAAAAGCAACATCACAATACTATACTATAGATCGCAATAGGTGACGATGTTGACAAAATATTCCAAGCAGCATCGACATCTACATTGGTGATGTAAAGTAAAGGATCCCTTTTAAATATATTGCAAAGCCTACACTAATAACTCCCCAAACCACCATAACCTCTCGACGCAATAACTCATACACTATTTAACCCCTATACCACCACAACCCCAAAACCGCCAAACCCCCTTACCTATTAACCCCTAAACCACCACAACCCCCCATCACAAACCACCCTACACTATTTAACTCTCTAACAGCTAATCCCCCTAACCTAAAACCCCCTACGTTACAGAAAATAACAAACACTATTTGAAAATTTAATTTTCTACCTAACGTTTTGACCGCAGGTAATTTAAGCAGGGAAATTGTTGTCCCTTTTTTGTGTCCTAATCCTAAAAAAAATTCAGAGAGGCTTCTTCACAATTTATATGTGGTTAGAGCCTTGAAGTATTATGTTGATATTACTAAGGATTTCAGACAAACTTCTAGTTTGTTTGTTCATTTTTTTGGTTCTAAGCGAGATCGGAAAGCTTCTGCTGTATCTGGCTTCTTGGTCAAAGCTTTTGATTAGAGAAGCTTTCTTGTAGGCAAGTCAGACCCCTCCTAATCGGATTACTGCTCATTCTTCAAGATAAGTGGCTATTTCTTGGGCTTTTAAGAATGAAGGGTGCGATCCGATATACAGCGTAGTTTTCGGCGCAAGCGAGGTTACCCACGCTGCCCGTAGTTTCACCTCGCACATCGGGCTATTACATATAAGGCGCCGGCAGTTGCTAAAGTGCCGTAAGTCGGACAAACTAGCGATGTCCAGAAATGAGCGTAACTGCAAATTTCATTTACGGCACTTTAGAAACTGCCGGCACCTAAAAAAACGAGCTAAAATATTAAATCTCCCGTAACTGTCAAACACGCCTCCCAAAAATAGCCCGACACGTATACCCCTCTATCCGCAATCCCCCCTCTCACTCCTAACAATAAATGTATTAACCCCTAGACCGACAACACCCACAACGCAATAAGCCTAATTATTAACCCCTAAACCGCCATAGCCCACACTGCAATAAATCCTATCCTAGTATTAACCCCTAAACCGCCGCTCCAGGACCCCGCCGCCACCTACATTAAATGTATTAACCTCTAATCTGACCCCCCTATACCGCCGCCACCTACATTAAATGTATTAACCTCTAATCTGACCCCCCTACACCGCCGCCACCTATATTAAATGTATTACCCCCTAATCTGACCCCCCTACACCGCCGCCACCTATATTAAATGTATTACCCCCTAATCTGACCCCCCTACACCGCCGCCACCTATATTAAATGTATTACCCCCTAATCTGACCCCCCTACACCGCCGCCACCTATATTAAATGTATTACCCCCTAATCTGACCCCCCTACACCGCCGCCACCTATATTAAATGTATTACCCCCTAATCTGACCCCCCTTCACTGCCGCCACCTATATTAAATGTATTACCCCCTAATCTTACCCCCCTACACCACCGCCACCTATATTAAATATATTACCCCCTAATCTGACCCCCTACACCGCCGCCACCTATATTAAATGTATTACCCCCTAATCTGACCCCCTACACCGCCGCCACCTATATTAAATGTATAACCCCCTAATCTGACCCCCCTACACCACCGCCACCTACATTAAATATATTGCCCCCTAAACCTAAGTCTAACCCTAACACCCCCTAACTTAATTATTATTTAAATAAATCTAAATAATATTAATATTATTAACTAAATTATTCCTATTTAAAACTAAATAATTACCTATAAAATAAACCCTAAGATAGCTACAATATAATTAATAATTACATTATTTTAGGATTTATATTTATTTTACAGGTAAGTTTGTATTTATTTTAGCTAGGTACAATAGCTATTAAATAGTTAATAACTATTTAATAGCTTCCTAGTTAAAATAATTACAAAATTACCTGTAAAATAAATCCTAACGTAAGTTACAAATACACCTAACACTACACTATCAATAAATTAATTAAATAAATTAACTAAAATTATCTAAAATAAAATACAATTAAATAAACTAAACTATATTACAAAAAACCCCTCTAAATTACAAAAAATAAAAAAATATTACAAGAAGTTTAATCTAATTACACCTAATCTAAGCCCCCTAATAAAATAAAAAAGCCCCACAAAATAAAATTTCCCTACCCTAAACTAAATTGCAAATAGCCCTTAAAAGGGCCTTTTGCGGGGCATTGCCCCAAAGTAATCAGCTCTTTTACCTGTAAAAAAAAGAACAATCCCCTCCCCCACATTACTACAACCCACCACCCACACACCCCTACTCTAGAACCCACCCGATCCCCCCTTAAAAAACCTAAGTCTAACCCCCAAGTGGTCCTTACCTGTCCTGAAGACTGGCGGAGAAGGTCCTGTTCCAGGCGGTGAAGTCTTCTTCCAAGCGGCGACCTCTTCTTCCAGGAACCAGCCGGTGCGGAGGAGTTGAAGACCGATGACCGCGGAGCTGAAGACCGTCGACTCTGGAACTGAAGACCGGCGACTGGAGCCATGGAGCGTGGAGGATCCTCTTCATACGATCTCCGCCGTACACTGAATAGGAATTCAAAGTACGCGATTAAAAATGGCGTCCCTTGAATTCCTATTGGCTGATTTGAGCCTTCAAATTCAAATCAGCCAATCGGATGAGAACTACTGTAATTCTATTGGCTGATTTGAATAGCCAATAGAATGTCAGTAGCTCTTATACTATTGGCTATTCAAATCAGCCAATAGAATTACAGTAGCTCTCATCCGATTGGCTGATTTGAATTTGAAGGCTCAAATCAGCCAATAGGAATTCAAGGGACGCCATTTTTATCGCGTACTTTGAATTCCTATTCAGTGTATGGCGGAGATCGTATGAAGAGGATCCTCCACGCTCCATGGCTCCGCGGTCGCCAGTCTTCAGTTCCAGCGTTGGCGGTCTTCAGCTCCGCTGTCATCGGTCTTCAACTCCTCTGCTCTGCGCCGGCTGGTTCCTGGAAGAAGAAGTCGCCGCTTGGAAGAAGACTTCACCACTTGGAACAGGACCTTCTCTGCCGGTCTTCAGGACAGGTAAGGACCACTTGGGGGTTAGACTTAGGTTTTTTTAAGGGGGGATTGGGTGGGTTTTAGAGTAGGGGTGTGTGGGTGGTGGGTTGTAATATGGGGGATTGTTCTTTTTTTTTTAATATATTTTATAATAATTTTTATTGAGGTTATGCAAAGAAAGTATAATATACAAATACCCATATTACATAAGACAATAATTTCAATAAACAAAAACAACATTAATACCTGAAATCTTCATAAGTAACAGCAACAGGTAAGCTTCTGGAACATCAGTTTTATACATTTTTCTTAAATAGTTTCCTCACTGGTCACAATAGATCACTCTTGGATCTACACAGGCTTAGATGGTCAAGCGGAGGAAAATTAGTATCTGAAGTGGTCACTTTTGGACCAAGGTAATGATAAAAATTTAGCAACTAATATAATTAATGAAGTGAATTGGTGAAGAGATAGTAATAAATGAATGCTTTGAAAAGAACACTGATGTGGGAACCATCTCAACTATTAATCTTAACTTAAACAACAAAGGTAAGGCTTAAATGTGGATGTCACAAGGAGAGGGTGGCAACTACATAAGGTGGCAGGAGGCTATCTCAAGGGTAGTGAGTGGGAAGCTATCGGCATATCTACTCTAATGTATAGGATCTTCCCTATGTCCATAAATGTATACAAGAAAAGGTAATTTTAGGAACATTGGTGAATGTTGGAGATCAGGACTACACACCATCTAATAAGATGGTCATTGTCTACTCTTAGAGAAGTTATTATATATTGGAGCAATATGGGTTCAACTCGGCTGCTTCACAAAATCCTAATCAGATAACAAGACCAGTACAGGTCTGTCATAAGGTAGAACAATATGTCTTATGTGTGTATAAACTAAGGTGAAGCATTCATAGTACAGACATAATCATCCATACAAGTGTGGGGAAGCAAAAGGCATCAGGCAGCTTGAATATCTATAAACGCTTCAGGGGATAAACAGCATGGATGTAGGTAAAACTAAAATTTCTAGCTGGCCTAAAAAGCTGTCTAGGTACACTGAGCATAGCACACCTTAACTGCAAACCATAATAGACCCATCCTTGTTAGGCATCATGAACATTTTAAAACTCAGATAATAGGGTGACATGTAAATAGCAGAGAAAACATAACATTAAGCAAAAAAAATAGAAATATTAATGTGGGGGTTCTATAGACATTATTTATATCTCAGATATACAGTCATCAGGAATAGGAAGCTGAATTATAGATATATATTGACATATTAAATCACAAACTGTAAAAGTAAAAATTCTAAGCTAGCTAGAGAGCCATGTAGGTACCTGGCTACAAACTAATAACTATGATGCCTTATAAAATATTGCTTCAACACACCACTACAGGTTCAGTTCGCATAGGGATAACTCAGACATGAAGCCTGCATGAGCCCAATAGTTTTGGACAGATCCTGGTGGGAGCGAATAAACAGTAATGGTAGCTCACTTAAAAATGTCCGGCTACAGTTCTTAAACGTTAGCCCTCGCTTCTCCTCTGACCCATGATACTGTTCCTGAGAGGCACTCACTGGGGTATGTGTCAAAACTCTCCCCTCTCATTATCCCTCCGGTGTCTGAAGAGAAGGGATTTTAGTCTTTTAGAGGTCTGTAGTACAACAACAGCTGCCCTCCATGCTAAAGCGGGTAGATTAACTGTAGTGAGGCAGTCCCAGTGTTGTGCCGTGCATGGTTTCTCTCCTCGCATTCAACCCACACCGTGCCTGTCAGCCCTTATCCCCCTAAGTGCTAAAGGGAAGTGGTGTGCTGTCCGCGGACCAGAAAATGCAGATTGTCGGGAGCCAAGCTTAACCAGAGGGAGTGGGAGGTGGCCCGCAATCATTCCTTATCACTGCTCTAAAGCTGGTAGTAAAAGGGAGCAAGGATCGATGGTGTTGGCCAGTTATGAAGGGAAGTGGGTTAGAGAGTCCTTGGACAGTGCCGTTCAGCGCTAATAGCAATGACCGGTCCTGCTTCTCCTCAGGGGCTCCGTTTGTCACCCCACCATCGCTCCTTGAAGCACATACCTCAATTTTCTTTGTAGCGGCTGCCTCAAAATTATTCAAAGCAGGCTAGGGTGAGGGCACCAGTAGCTCTATATTGTAGGTTTGTTCTCCAGGGTTCCTAGGGCCATCCAAGATAGGAGTGCAGGTAGGCAAGAGTTTTCCGTAATACAGTGTATCAGGGGTCTGTGTTATAGCCAAAGGGGCAGCCCCCCGACATGCCCTCTCAACCAGGTTGCGCTCTTGAGCTCTTAGCGTGTGTGTAGATGGAGTCTGAGATTGCTCGATCCGTGACTGCCCATGGCAGAATAAAGCACATAGGTCTCTCTCCAGACTTCTGAAATGATCTCGTAGGAGCCGATGTATCTGAGCTTCCCATCTGTTAATCGCTTCCATTTGCTCACTGGAAATTAAATATGCTAGTTGCAGAAAGTTCTTTAAGCCAGCACCTTTTAAAAAGCGCTGGTTCCACTTCAAGTTAGAGAAAGGACAGTCTAAATCTGACTGCTATACCCCATGGACTGGGGGGGGGGGGTTGTTAAAACCTTGTGGTGAGGCCGCCTGAGGTCTCAACGGTCCAGATCTGGAACTAGTATTCATAGATCCTGAGTGTTTGATATGATTCGATTCTGAAGACCATAAGCCAGATGAATCTGGAAGTTATATTTTGATAGCAATCAGGGTAGGTTCGGTAACCGGTGGGTTATGGAGATCGTACTAAGAACCACAGATATTGCGACCTAACATGGCCGCTGCCTAGACACGCCCCGATTGTTCTTTTTTTTTTACAGGTAAAAGAGCTGATTACTTTGGGGCAATGCCCCGCAAAAGGCCCTTTTAAGGGCTGGTAATAGAGCTGATTAATTTGGGACAATGCCCCGTGTCATGGTTACTGTCTATTTTTAAGGCTGGGTCTGTAGATTTCATTGGTCATTTCATCTATAAATTGCACCATTTCCTGTTGCACATTGCTTAGTAATCTAGTAGTTAGGCTACAGTTAACCTGAGCTGCTTTCTAAGGATTCCTTTATAAGCTTTCTACCAATTTTGACTTTAAGTATTTCCAGATTTCCTAACCTGTTCCTGCAACCAACAAGCAACTGGCTTTTTCAGAGGATTCAATTTGCAGATTGTTCCGTGTATAAGGAATTGATACACTGTTGCTACTTCTGTAACATTCTTACCTTCGCACACATCGCTCACAGAAACAGTGTCACTAACTTCCTCCTCAATCTCACTCAATACCGTGAACGGAACAAAACAGATCATCGTGAGTACCGGAGACTCCTCCCCTCAAGACCGGGCTTCAGCGTTTCAACACGCAATCACCTACTCACTGAGTAACAGCTGATCAGCCCTCACAGCTCTCACTGAAACGTTCACAATCAGCAGTCCTGTTTGATGCAACTAACGCTTCATTACAAAGGTAGTCTCCAGCTTTCTTTCTCACTCTCATTACTCTGCCCAGCAGCTCATTTCTCTGAGGCATCTTCCTGCTCCACCGCACTATTCCCTTCCAACTGCAGGAATAATTAACTAAGAGGTACTGCTACAATCATCAAAACTTAGAAGCTGAAGTTTATATAAACAACATTGTTCTCATTCAAACTCAAACGTTGCAACCTCACTGTATATATGTATATATATATCCATCCTGATTGACACTGGTTATAATCTAAGTCTGAAGATAGAATTAAAGGGACAGTCTAGTATAAATTAAACTTTCATTATTCAGATAGGACTTTTAATTTTAATCAACTTTCCAATTTACCATCAAATTTGCTTTTTTCTCTTATGCTAATTGCTACGCCTTTGAGGGCTGCCTCTTATCACAGGCTTTTTAAATCTCTTTTCAACACAAAGAGACAGAAAGTACCCGTGGGCCATATAGATAACACTGTGTTCAGGCACAGGGGGTTATTTAAGATTTAGCACAAAACAATGCAAATTTAAGACAATAGATAATAAGCAGTCACAGTCATGTGATCAGGGGGCTGGAAGAAGGTTCCTAGATACAAGGTAATCACAGAAGTAAAAAGTATATTAATATAACTGTGTTGGTTATGCAAAATTGGGGAATGGGTAATAAAGGGATTATCTATCTTTTAAAACAATAACAATTATATGGTAGACTGTCCCTTTAAGCTGTTTAACGCTTTCCACTCTGAGAAACAAACACTTAACATATATCAATTATTCACATACGAATACATTGATCCTCAACCCTGTAATCTGGGGTATAAATCAGATTATTATTATTCACTGAAGTATTAGAATTCCACTCACTTTATAGTGTGATTCAATACCATTTAGTGATACAAAATTACTATTTTCACTATTCTGCAATTGAGTTTCATTATATCACTAGAATCACTACTGAGTTCTCGTGCACCTAACACCCCGCAAAAGGCCCTTTTAAGGGCTATTTGTAATTTAGTTTAGGGTAGGGACATTTTATTATTTTGGGTGTCTTTTTTATTTTATTAGGGGGCTTAGATTAGGTGTAATTAGATTAAACTTCTTGTAATATTTTTTTATTTTTTGTAATTTAGTGTTTGTTTTTGTTATATAGTTTAGTTTATTTAATTGTATTTTATTTTAGATAATTGTAGTTAATTTATTTAATTAATTTATTGATAGTGTAGTGTTAGGTGTATTTGTAACTTAGGTTAGGATTTATTTTACAGGTAATTTTGTAATTATTTTAACTAGGTATATATTAAATAGTTATTAACTATTTAATAGCTATTGTACCTAGCTAAAATAAATACAAAGTTACCTGCAAAATAAATATAAATCCTAAAATGGCTACAATGTAATTATTAATTATATTGTAGCTATCTTAGGGTTTATTTTATAGGTAAGTATTTAGTTTTAAATAGGAATAATTTAGTTAATAATATTAATTAGATTTATTTAAATAATAATTAAGTTAGGGGGTGTTGGGGTTAGACTTAGGTTTAGGGGGTAATATATTTAACGTAGGTGGCGGCGGTGTAGGGGGGTCAGATTAGGGGTAATACATTTAATATAGGTGGCGGCATTGTAGGGGGGTCAGATTAGGGGGTAATAAATTTAATGTAGGTGGCGGCAGGGTCCGAGAGCGGCGGTTTAGGGGTTAAACACTTTATTAGGTATTGCGGTGGGGTATTGCGGTTGACAGGTAGATAGACATTGCGCATGTGTTAGGTGTTAGTTTTTTTTTGCAGGCATTTTAGGGAGTTACGGTGCTCCCATACTCAGCGCAAGGCCTGCTACGGCTGCATTTTATGGCGAGGTGAAAATGGAGTAAGATTTCTCCATTTTCGCCACGTAAGGCCTTGCGCTGGATATTGGATACCAAATTGCGCTGCTTTTATATGTTATCCTATGGGTAGAAAAACTACGTCCGACGGGTGAAATATACGAGCGTAACTTCTATGTTACGCCGTATATAGGATACCAAACTAGCGCAAAATCTGGCGTCGCCGGCCTCTGCGGGCGACGCTGCATATCGGATGGGACCCGAAGCTTGTGTTGACCAAATTTTTAAGACTGCTACTTGGTCTTCTTTGCATACTTTCACAAAATTCTACCATTTTAATGTTTTTGTTTATGCTGAGGCAGCTTTTGGTAGAAAGGTCCTTCGGGCTGTTGTTTCTTTTTATTTTTGCCTGGTTGGTTGTTTTTAAGTGCATGAAAAACAAAAAAACTTTTTTGCTCTTTATTTCTTTTCCTACCTCTTTTGCTTGGCTTTATGTCAGAATAACTACCATAGAGGTGGAAGGAATTATATAGAGCTCTTGAGGTTTTGAAATCTTTGCTGCCTCCTCGTGGCAGAGAAAGTAATTCCCAATAGTAATGGATCAGGACTCTTACCACCATGAACAAAATTAATTTATCAGGTAAGCATAAATTATGTTTTTGTTTTAATAACATTAAGACTTAAGTGATATGTTCTTTTATAGCAACAAAACAATAACAGCAATTACACAGTGTTTTCTGTCCCTTTAGGTAATTCCAATGTGTTGCTATGTTGTTTATAGTCTGTGAGTGTGAAACCTGATAACCTTACTTTAACCCTTTAACAACCTTTGCCTTACAGGGTTGCTTAGCCTTTAGGACCAGTCCCATACCCTGTACAGCAGCTGTGTCCTGAGCTGTTAGCCTGTGTGTCTCTACCCTGTTGGCATGACTGCGCTATTTCTGCATGCCTCAGTAGTGAGAAATTGCAGAAATAGTGTAATGGAGGTCACCACAGACTAGCAATAACAGGGACAGGGTGTCCCTGTGATCCCATGCCTGTCAGTGAGTTGCGTCCATTCATGAGATATATGCTGCAATCAGCATGTATCTTATGCAGCTGCTGGAAGTCTACTTGCGAAGCTAGCCAGAAGCAGTACAGTAACTGTATACACATTAACTGTCGTTTTTGACAATCACTGTCACAGCCAGTCACATGTATACTTAAAATGGAGTCTTGATACTAGCATGTCCCAGTGCATGCTGGTATCAGGCTCAGTGGCCAATCACTAGATGGCTCAGGACTGAGGCAGTCCAGTGATACAGAAAACAATTTAGCCCATGGTCATGTGTTCACTGTGACAAACATTCACAGTGATAACATGTCTTTAATGTGTTTAACAATGGCTTGTCTTGGTCCCTTCCCTTCCCTTCTGTCCTAGTGAACACATAAATTTATTTTACTAAAAATTTTTTGTGTGTGTTTTTTACCCCATCATTTTATTTTCATCGCTTGGAGATAAATTGGTTTAACATAATGTGTAAAAATACCTCTAGGTAAATACCCAAAGCTTTGTTAATTCTACAAATATATATACTTTATTTTTATTGATGAAACAATGTCAAGCAGTTACTCCCCTGTCCACTCAGGAACACACTTGGTTCCAGTAAACCAATAAGGTTTATTGTTATAAAACGTATGGCAAACTAACAAACTGGAAAATACAAGTAAACACATGAACTGGTTCCATAAAAGAGCCCGTGGTGCCAACTTAAGATACAATAATAATAAAGAAACATAAATAAACAAATACTTTTGTGTGGCAGTTTTGAATTGGGTGAACGCTATTTAGCTTACAGTCCAGGCATTAGCAAATTTTAGGATTAAACCAATAATTCCATATTTGTAGTATTTGACCTATATTTTCTAAAAATTACTTAGCATAGACATATAGGGTATTCCTAGGGTGCACCCTTACATATTATACACTTTCTAGTGATACCGTATATAGGTATATACAATATAAATAAATAGGAATTTAATACTGAAAAATGGGGGGAAAAATAAAAAAAAAGCAATTTTCAAGTTTTCTTTATAACAATTTTTACATAACTAGTGTAGCTAAAGAAAAATAGAGCCAGATAGATTCATTATGTTGTCCTGATTTTAGGAATACTCCATATGTGTTTTCAATTAATTTATCGCAAATATAGGCTAAATATTACAAATATGAAAATATTAGTTTAATGCTAAAATTTGCTAATGCTTGGACTGCAAGCTAAATAGCATTCACCCAATAGTTTTTTTTTTTTTCGCCAAGGGCAGAAAATAAAATTTAGGGGTAAAAAACATGCACAAAAACCCTTTATTAAAATAAAATTATAAAAAATAAAATAAACTTTAGTAAAATAAAATTTATTAAAAAAAATATATATATATATAAAACATTGTACCCTTTCATTGCTTGTTGAGTAAACTGATGAGATATCCCAGGTGTCTTTCTAATATATAAATACAAAAGTAATAATAAGAATATATAGATTGTTACTTTTTCATCTTAACCGAAAACATGAAAAAAATATTCTCACTACTTTCCTAGATTTTCAGCTTATTTCCTTTGATTTTCAAAACGTTTTTAGTCATCTTGCACAGATTGTCAACTCTATGCATCACCTTCGACCCTATCTCTCAGTGACATACCCAGGAGATACTCTGACATTACAGTGTGTCCAGACACCCTGGTTGAGAAGAACCTGCTTGTGTAATAACTTCTGTCTGGCTTTGTAGGCCTCAGGCACAATGTCTTTTTCCCATGAGCTCTGGTGTATGCGTAAATCATTCATAGCTTGCTCTTCACTTAATTCACCTTTTGCTGAGAATCATAATTAACTCTAGGAATGCATTACACACCTTCCTTCTTCCAAGTTATACATGGTACTGGCTAAGCAGAACACTGAAGCAGTTGGGACAATATCCTTTCTAAATATACATCTGTAGTGATTATTTTAAATTGGTGATAATGTATAGTGGTTTTGTTTTAATTAAAAAGAAAAGTTTTCATGAATTAAAATAAATTTCTTATATTGCCAAAGCAAAGTATAAGGTATAACTAGTAGCCAACTTTAAATTAATCTGCACAGTAAAAAACAAAAATAAAACCCGATTATTGTGTTTTATTTGCATATATAAACGGTCATGTGGTTATCCCCCAAGTTCATAAAGTTGATTCCCTCCTAGAACTTTGTTCTGTGGGAAACTGTTGCATGGTAGGATATACTGTGGAATCAGAGGAACATAAAACATGCTACCAAAATAGGAAACTAATATCTATTTACTTATAACCCTAATTTGTGTATAAATATATATGAAAGTTATGCATGACTTTGTTTATAGTTCTGTATCGCTTAGCATAAAGGAGTGCATGTTCCATGGGACTGTTATGAGATCTGATCTAGCTGACACAGATGTTGCTGGTCTTGCATTTGATGCAGGCATATACAGATGGCATAAATTAGTAGCAAGTGCCATGGTTCTGGTATGGTTTCGAAGGTGTCCTTTTGTTTGCCAGCTGTGAGCATGTAGACCCCATACCAGGGCCATGACACCTGCGCTGGTCATCCCCACTTTAAAACAAGTGTCTATGTCTGCATCAGACCCCAGACCACCAGACCTTTTCTTCCAGTTTAAGACACATTTGAACCCAGATTAGATTTGTCCCTTTCATGCCAGTTATGAGCCACATTACACCTTAGGGACACTTGTGTGAAGTTCATGACCATGTTTCTGAGGCTGTGCTAGTTAGATGTATTTGTCTATGGAAGGGAGGTCCTTTATAAATTTGTTTGCTGATTGCTATTAGGGTGTTTATAGGGGTGGTGGCGTTATCAGGATCTTCAGATTCTCCAGGCAGTGCCTGGCCACTAGACCGCCAGAGATATGGACGTAAGAGCAGGATGACAACATATTATTGTCATCCACGCTAAAAGTATTGCACAAAAGATGAACATGCTGTCAAAAGCAATAAAGAGGTTCTTGTAAGATTATGGTGAAATCCCATGAGATCATGGTAAAGTAAAATGTTAACTCGGCACATCTCAGCTTTTTTCCCTCCACCATGCAGATGATAGTAGCTGAAAGCTGTTCACGGGACCCTTCCCCCGATGAGCAGAATACATTTTGAGATAAAATCAGTTTTTTACAGATTTACTGTATAACTTTAAAATTATTTAGCATGTGGGTAACATGTCCCTTTATGGCAGATTTCAGAACTTCCACTGTCAATTATTGAAAATGATTATGTCCTGCAATATTCTAGGTTTAAGTTCTTCATTCCTTATACATAGAACTCTAGGCTCTACTATACAGACTTAATGTTGTCAGCATTTTAAATATTGTTTGGAATCTAATGAGAAAATCTGATTTCTTTTCATACAGGTGGTGAGAGCCCACAATCCATTACACCTAGGAATTACTCTTCCCTATGACTAGGAGGAGGTAAAGATTGCCAAACCCTAAAAGCTCTATCAAACCCCTCCCACCTCTCAGGTACCTCAGTCTTGTCTTTGTCTTCACTGGCTGTGGGTCAAGAATGAAGATGTGAATTTAATTCTACGGAGAGAAGGGTTTTCAGTCTATGTTGAGGCCTGTTTTCGCTGAGTCCTCAGAGTACACTGCTCGTCAGGAGAGGTGTATATGGGGTCTCTTTTTTTCACCTCATGAAAAAAATTGTCACAGACCTTCCATAATTGCTCGCGGGGACTTGTCTTTTGCCTTCTTCTATGGATCTACCATATACTCCTATTCCATAACCTCTTGACATAATTATGTTAATGCATTCAGATCAACCTAATGCTGCTTCTATGGGTATCACTGCTCTTTCTGGTTGTTCTTTACAGGGGAGATCTGCAGATTTTGCTACGGGTGTGACAAATCTCAGAAAATCTGCAGTTTCTGAAGTGTAAGTGTAAAAGGTCAGTTCAGAATTTATCTTCTACTAGTCCCATGTCTCCTGAGGCCCGGAATACTACACTTCTAATATTTCTTTAGAGGGGTAGGTTTCCTCTGATAATGAGGAATCCTCCTCTGATGATCAACCTGATACATCCTCTTTTTTTTTATTTAGAGTTTGAACATATCCGTTCTCTTTTGAAAGAGGATTTAATTACTTTAGAGATTAAAAACTCTATGGGTTTCTCTTGTTAAGTGTATCCAGTCCACGGATCATCCATTACTTGTGGGATATTCTCCTTCCCAACAGGAAGTTGCAAGAGGATCACCCACAGCAGAGCTGCTATATAGCTCCTCCCCTCACTGCCATACCCAGTCATTCTCTTGCAACTCTCAACTAAGATGGAGGTCGTAAGAGGACTGTGGTGTTTTATACTTAGTTTATTTCTTCAATCAAAAGTTTGTTATTTTTAAATGGTACCGGAGTGTACTGTTTATCTCAGGCAGTATTTAGAAGAAGAATCTGCCTGCGTTTTCTATGATCTTAGCAGAAGTAACTAAGATCCTTTGCTGTTCTCACATATTCTGAGGAGTGAGGTAACTTCAGAGGGGGAATAGCGTGCAGGTTTTCCTGCAATAAGGTATGTGCAGTTAAAATATTTTTCTAGGGATGGAATTTGCTAGAAAATGCTGCTGATACCGAAGTAATGTAAGTAAAGCCTTAAATGCAGTGATAGCGACTGGTATCAGGCTTATTAATAGAGATACATACTCTTATAAAAGTGTATTTTAAAACGTTTGCTGGCATGTTTAATCGTTTTTTACATATGTTTGGTGATAAAACTTATTGGGGCCTAGTTTTTTCCACATGGCTGGCTTGAATTTTGCCTAGAAACAGTTCCCTGAGGCTTCCCACTGTTGTAATATGAGTGGGAGGGGCCTATTTTTGGCGTTTTTTTTGCACAGCAAAAATTACAGACACAGACATCCAGCTTCTTCCTGCATGTTCCAGGACTTCTCTGAAGGGCTCAAAAGGCTTCAAAAAGTCGTATTGAGGGAGGGTAAAAAGCCACAGTAGAGCTGTGGCAGTTGTTGTGACTGTTTAAAAAACGTTTTTGTCATTTGTTATTCCGTTTTTGGTATTAAGGGGTTAATCATCCATTTGCAAGTGGGTGCAATGCTCTGCTAACTTATTACATACACTGTAAAAATTTCGTTAGTGTAACTGCATTTTTTCACTGTTATTTCAAAATTTGGGAAAATTTGTGTTTCTTAAAGGCGCAGTAACGTTTTTTATATTGCTTGTAAACTTGTTTTAAAGTGTTTTTCCAAGCTTGCTAGTCTCATTGCTAGTCTGTTTAAACATGTCTGACACAGAGGAACCTACTTGTTCATTATGTTTGAAAGCCATGGTGGAGCCCCATAGGAGAATGTGTACTAAATGTATTGATTTCACCTTAAACAGTAAAGATCAGTCTTTATCTATAAAAGAATTATCACCAGAGGGTTCTATCGAGGGGGAAGTTATGCCGACTAACTCTCCCCACGTGTCAGACCCTTCGCCTCCCGCTCAGGGGACGCACGCTAATATGGCGCCAATTACATCAGGGACGCCCATAGCGATTACCTTGCAGGACATGGCTGCAATCATGAATAATACCCTGTCAGAGGTATTATCTAGATTGCCTGAATTAAGAGGCAAGCGCGATAGCTCTGGGGTTAGGAGAGATACAGAACGTGCAAATGCTGTTAGAGCCATGTCTGATACTGCGTCACAGTATGCAGAACATGAGGACGGAGAGCTTCAGTCTGTGGGTGACATCTCTGACTCGGGGGAAACCTGATTCAGAGATTTCTAATTTTAAATTTAAGGCTTGAGAACCTCCGTGTATTGCTTGGGGAGGTATTAGCTGCTCTGAATGACTGTAACACATTTGCAATTCCAGAGAAATTGTGTAGGCTGGATAGATACTATGCGGTGCCGGTGGTGTACTGACGTTTTTCCTATACCTTAAAGGGCTTACAGAAATTATTAGCAAGGAGTGGGATAGACCCGGTGTGCCCTTTTCCCCCACCTCCTATATTTAGAAAAATGTTTCCAATAGACGCCACTACTCGGGACTTATGGCAGACGGTCCCTAGGTGGAGGGAGCAGTTTCTACTTTAGCAAAGCGTACCACTATCTCGGTTGAGGACAGTTGTGCTTTTTTCAGATCCAATGGATAAAAAATTGGAGGGTTACCTTAAGAAAATGTTTATTCAACAAAGGTTTTATTTTACAGCCCCTTGCATGCATTGCGCCTGTCACTGCTGTGGCGGCATTCTGGTTTGAGGCCCTGGAAGAGGGCCATCCAGACAGCTCCATTGAATGAAATTATTGGACAAGCTTAGAACGCTTAAGCTAGCTAACTCATTTGTTTCTGATGCCATTGTTCATTTGACTAAACTAACGGCTAAGAATTCCGGATTCGCCATCCAGGCGCGTAGGGCGCTATGGCTTAAATCCTGGTCAGCTGACGTGACTTCAAAGTCTAAATTACTCAACATTCCTTTCAAGGGGCAGACCTTATTCGGGCCTGGCTTGAAGGAAATTATTGCTGACATTACTGGAGGCAAGGGTCATACCCTTCCTCAGGACAGGGCCAAATCAAAGGCCAAACAGTCTAATTTTCGTGCCTTTCGAAATTTCAAGTTAGGAGCAGCATCAACTTCCTCCGCTTCAAAACAAGAGGGAACTGTTGCTCATTCCAGACAGGCCTGGAAACCTAACCAGTCCTGGAACAAGGGCAAGCAGGCCAGGAAGCCTGCTGCTGCCCCCAAGACAGCATGAAGGATCGGCCCCCCTATCCGAAACGGATCTAGTGGGGGGCAGACTTTCTCTCTTCGCCCAGGCGTTGGCAAGAGATGTTCAGGATCCCTGGGCGTTTGAGATCATATCTCAGGGATATCTTCTGGACTTCAAAGCTTCTCCTCCACAAGGGAGATTTCATCTTTCAAGGTTATCATCAAACCAGATAAAGAAAGAGGCATTCCTAAGCTGTGTGCAAGACCTCCTAGTAATGGGAGTGATCCATCCAGTTCCGCGGACGGAACAAGGACAGGGATTTTATTCAATCTGTTTGTGGTTCCCAAGAAAGAGGGAACCTTCAGACCAATCTTGGATCTAAAGATCTTAAACAAATTCCTCAGAGTTCCATCATTCAAAATGGAAACTATTCGGACCATCCCTACCCATGATCCAAGAGGGTCAGTACATGACACAGTGGACTTAAAGGATGCCTACCTTCACATACCGATTCACAAAGATCATCATCGGTTCCTAAGGTTTGCCTTTCTAGACGGGCATTAGAAATATGTAGCTCTTCCCTTCGGGTTGGCCACTGCCCCGAGAATTTTTACAAAGGTTCTGGGCTCACTTCTGGCGGTTCTAAGACCGCGAGGCATAGCGGTGGCTCCGTATCTAGACGACATCCTGATACAGGCGTCAAGCTTTCAAATTGCCAAGTCTCATACAGAGATAGTTCTGGCATTTCTGAGGTTGCATGGGTGGAAAGTGAACGTGGAAAAGAGTTCTCTATCACCACTCACAAGAGTCTCCTTCCTAGGGACTCTTATAGATTCTGTAGAGATGAAAATTTACCTGACGGAGTCCAGGTTATCAAAACTTCCAAATGCTTGCCGTGTCCTTCATTCCATTCCACGCCCGTCAGTGGCTCAGTGCATGGAAGTAATCGGCTTAATGGTAGTGGCAATGGACATAGTTCCATCTCAGACCGCTGCAATTATGCATGCTAAGTCAGTGGAATGGGATTACTCAGATTTGTCCCCTCTACTAAATCTGGATCAAGAGACCAGAGATTCTCTTCTCTGGTGGCTTTCTCTGGTCCATCTGTCCAAGGGTATGACCTTTCGCAGGCCAGATTGGACGATTGTAAAAACAGATGCCAGCCTTCTAGGTTGGGGCGCAGTCTGGAACTCCCTGAAGGCTCAGGGATCGTGGACTCAGGAGGAGAAACTCCTCCCAATAAATATTCTTGAGTTAAGAGCAATATTCAATGCTCTTCTAGCTTGGCCTCAGTTAGCATCACTGAGGTTCATCAGATTTCAGTCGGACAACATCACGACTGTGGCTTTCATCAACCATCAAGGGGGAACCAGGAGTTCCCTAGCAATGTTAGAAGTCTCACTCTTGCCACCTGTCAGCGATCCACATCCCAGGCGTAGAGAACTGGGAGGCAGATT
This sequence comes from Bombina bombina, assembly GCF_027579735.1. Classification (NCBI taxonomy): domain Eukaryota; kingdom Metazoa; phylum Chordata; class Amphibia; order Anura; family Bombinatoridae; genus Bombina; species Bombina bombina. The sequence continues at coordinate 513,210,773 of NC_069502.1, forward strand.
TTCTAAGTCGTCAGACTTTCATCCGGGGGAGTGGGAACTCCATCCGGAGGTGTTTGCTCAACTGGTCCATCGTTGGGGCAAACCAGAACTGGATCTCATGGCGTCTCGCCAGAACGCCAAGCTTCCTTGTTACGGATCCAGGTCTAGAGACCCGGGAGCAACGCTGATAGATGCTCTAGCAGCTCCTTGGTTCTTCAACCTGGCCTATGTGTTTCCACCGTTTCCTCTGCTCCCTCGACTGATTGCCAAAGTCAAACAGGAGAGAGCATCGGTGATTCTGATAGCGCCTGCGTGGGCCACGCAGGACCTGGTATGCAGACCTAGTGGACATGTCATCTCTTCCACCATGGACTCTACCTCTGAGGGCAGGACCTTCTAATACAAGGTCCTTTCAATCATCCAAATCTACTTTCTCTGAGACTGACTGCATGGAGATTGAACTCTTGATTCTATCAAGGCGTGGCTTCTCCGAGTCAGTCATTGATACCTTAATACAGGCTCGGAAGCCTGTCCACCAGGAAAATCTACCATAACATATGGCGTAAATATCTTTATTCGTGTGAATCCAAGAGTTACTCATGGAGTAAGGTTAGGATTCCTAGGATATTGTCCTTTCTCCAAGAGGGTTTGGGACAAAGGCTTATCAGCTAGTTCTTTAATAGGACAGATCTCTGCTCTGTCTATTCTTTTGCAACAAGCGTCTGGCAGAAGTTCCAGACGTCCAGGCATTTTGTCAGGCTTTGGTTAGGATTAAGCCCTGTGTTTAAAACTGTTGCTCCCCCGTGGAGCTTAAACTTGGTTTCTTAAAGTTCTTCAGGGAGTTCCGTTTGAACCCCTTCATTCCCATTGATATTAAACTTTTATCTTGGAAAGTTCTGTTTTTGATGGCTATTTCCTCGGCTCGAGAGTCTCTGAGTTATCTGCCTTACATTGTGATTCTCCTTATCTGATTTTTCATTCAGACAAGGTAGTTCTGCGTACCAAACCTTGGTTTTTACCTAAGGTGGTTTCTAACATGAATATCAATCAAGAGATTGATGTTCCATCATTGTGTCCTAATCCTTCTTCAAAGAAGAACGTCTTTTGCATAATCTAGACGTAGTCCTTGCCCTTGAAGTTTTACTTGCAGGGCTACTAAAGATTTTCGTCAAACATCTGCCCTGTTTGTCGTTTACTCTGGACAGAGGAGAGGTCAAAAAGCTTCGGCAACCTCTCTCTCCTTTTGGCTTCGGAGCATAATACGCTTAGGCCTATGAGACTGCTGGACAGCAGCCCCCTGAAAGGATTACAGGCTCATTCTACTAGAGCTGTGGCTTCCACCTGGGCGTTTAAAAATGAGGCCTCTGTTGAACAGATTTGCAAGGCTGCGACTTGGTCTTCGCTTCACACCTTTTCAAAATTTTACAAATTTGACACTTTTGCTTCTTCGGAGGCTGTTTTGGCAGAAAGGTTCTACAGGAAGTGGTTCCTTCCGTTTAAGTTCCTGCCTTGTCCCTCCCATCATCCGTGTACTTTAGCTTTGGTATTGGTATCCCACAAGTAATGGATGATCCGTGGACTGGATACACTTAACAAGAGAAAACATAATTTATGCTTACCTGATAAATTTATTTCTCTTGTAGTGTATCCAGTCCACGGCCCGCCCTGTCCTTTTAAGGCAGGTCTAAATTTTAATTAAACTACAGTCACCACTGCACCCTATGGTTTCTCCTTTCTCGTCTTGTTTCGGTCGAATGACTGGATATGGCAGTGAGGGGAGGAGCTATATAGCAGCTCTGCTGTGGGTGATCCTCTTTCAACTTCCTGTTGGGATGGAGAATATCCCACAAGTAATGGATGATCCGTGGACTGGATACACTACAAGAGAAATTTTTTTATCAGGTAAGCATAAATTATGTTTTTTCTGGGGTTGTAAATTTCGTTTTTTTCTAAATCTTACCCTTCTGTATCATTACTTGTGGACTCCACAGCTTGAGTATTAGTTCCCAGGAGTAATGGATCACCACCTGAAATATAACATACATTTTGCTTATCTGAGAATTAATTTTCTTTGATGGTGGCCACAAGACCCCACCCAATGTTTTTGGTGGTATTTTTGTTCTTAAGCACGTCTTATTTTTCCCCCGCTCTTTTTGTTGCTGTTATTGCTTTTTCCTACCTCATTTTGCTTGGCTATACATTAGACCTGAGGTACCTGGTGAGGTGGGAGGGGTTTTATAGAGCTGTCTGGGTTTAGGAACCTTTGCCTTCTCCTATTGGTAGGGAAGAGTAATTCCCAGGATTCATGAATCGTGGACTTTTACCACCATGAAATAATTTAATTTATCAGATAAGCATAAATTGATTTAATTTTTGTTCTGCATTCTCAGGCCTAAAAGCTTTTTTTTTTTTTTTTTTTTTTTTTTTTTTTTAGCAGTGTAAATGCCATCAGGATTTCACTGCAAATTCAAACTCGGGGAAAAGCTAGTTTGTTTGAATGGCCAGTCTCATTAAGTTTGGATGGTTTAAGGTTTTTGAGCTTGTCATCATGAAGCTTTGTTAGAACAAAGGGCAAGGCAGCCAAATGGTCTTGTTTGCATTTAATTTCAGTGTATTTGAATTTGCATTAGCAAAAGCAGCATTTGTTACACATCTTAGGTGCTATGCTTTCTCATATGTAAACAGTTTTCTTCTTTGCCTTTATATAGTCTAGCTTTGGTACTATCTTATCACTGTTAAATTGGCTTAGTATGAAAGTACTAAGTTATGTTTAAATCAATTTTTTTCACACTAAAGATTCAACCATATACAGGCTTTTAGATGTATGTCGCTGATTTGGCTTGCTCAAGATCCTGCTAGTAGCATGGATTATTAAAGTGCTGTGTTAGCGATTTGTTAACAAATTTTATTAGTGTGATTTACATATTTGTGCTCAAGCAGAACCTGTGCAACAGTGTTGGGATCAGTGTCTTAAAGGATTTTTAGTTTTTTTTTTTTTTAAAGAAAAGCTATATTTTGCAATGCTTTTACTCGTGATTTCAAGGGTAGAATTATTGAACTGGCTGCCAAACATAATTGGTGTACTTTGTATGTTTTCGTTATAATTTTTTTTTTTTTTTTTCTATTTATTTTTCTAACAGAAATTTTTTTCTTACAGAACTGGTTTGTGCTTGCATGTTATGAAACCGCTTATATGTGTATGCTATGAGGCAAATGTATTAAACCTTTTTAGTGGGTGCATTAGTCGGCTAATTTTAAATACCACCTGACTAAAATTAAAGCCAATATTAAGATGAAATGAGCTAATATTAATGTTTGTGAGGTGAAGGGAGCGCTTAAAGCTTAATAGGATAGGGATGTAATTGGCATATGGTTGAGATAGGATGTGAGATACCGAAGTCTAAAAATTTAATAAAATTCCATACAATATATAATATACAATATACACAATTAATAAAGTTACAATATATGATAACATGGATCCATGATATAAATGTTAAAATACAAATTAAAAACAATGGTTAAACAGACCTAAATGAGTATTCTAACAGATATACCAATAACAGTATAGGTGCACCATGCAATGATAGATTAAAACAGATAAGGTATAGAATGATATAAATGTCCAAAAAAATGGTAAAAATTTACAAGTGTCTAAGTTTTCTCCTCCAATAAAAAATCTGTTAACTAATTCCAAAGAAAATCCAATAGTTCAATAAATTCCAAAAAATCCAAAAGTTGATCCAAAAAATAGCAAACTGAAGATTTGTGTCCACAAAAATAGTCAAAATAGTCAATATGAAATATTCAATTTATAATAGATCCGTGTAGTAGTGGGGTATCCAAAGTTCAAAAAACAATGTGTAAATGTTCGTACAAATGATCTGTGGTGAAAATCGTTATAAAAAAGGGGGTATACAATAAATCGTGCTTTCAAAATGGATATAAGGTGCTAACCAAAAAAAGGTGGTAGTTTAAAAGCTAGTGTCAGATAGATGAGGTGTGTATAAAAACAGATTTAGTGCCGGTGACTAAATTATATTTTCCATATAAAGATTTGAAAAGTTCCTGTACCTGTAAAAAAACGAATATTAATGTTTGTTGCTAAATTATCATTTAATAAATAAATGTTAAATTATACAATTAATATGTGCTTTGGATAACTTAAAGGGACATTAAACCCCCCAAAAATCTTCATGATTCGATAGAGAATACAATTTTAAACAACTTTCCAATTTACTTCTATTATCTAATTTGCTTTATTTTTCAGATATCCTTTGTTGGAGAAATAGCAATGCACATGGGTGAGCCAATCACATGAGGCATCTATGTGCAGCCACCAATCAGTATCTACATAGCCTATTTAGATATGGGATATCAAGAGAATGAAGCATATATATAATAGAAGTAAATTAGAAAGTTGTTTAAAATTGCATACTCTTTACTCTTTATAAATTCACAAAAGAAAAAATATGGGTTTCATGTCCCTTTATGTAAAATTTATAAATACGATATATAATGTTATAATGTTTCAAAAGCATTACACTGCCCCCCACCCGACTATTTGATAATGCCACCCCGGCTAGCAAACTTTTTTCTGTGTGTGAACACAGTATAGGTTTTTAATAGATTTTTTTTTTTAAATTAAATTATGAGCATATCATGCATCAGCCCAGGCCCTCTTATTCACTTGCCCCTGTATATTACACCTCCTGATACCATAAACACTTCTTCATAAATTAAATGCAGGATGTAAATTGCACCTTCTCGATACCCTCACCCCTGATAACAGTGTAGGGCCTTCCAAAGCATTGCTATTGTAGATACCTGCATGATTAAATGATTAAATTGTATATCTTGACCCTCCCTGGTAATAATTACCAGTGAAAACCCCTCCCCCAAGTTGTGTGGACCACTCTCCTAGTTTCCTGTGTGAAAGTAACTCCCAAGCACCACCCCTTCCTCTTCCTGGTTCTGTCTAGCATCAAGGTAGACAGAGCTGGGGATCCTTCCCAAACTGTGTTTCTGAGTATATTTCCTACTTGGCAGTGATTTATGGCACCAGGGCATTTTTGCCAATTTTTGTATGTATCTGCATTTATGCACCCAATAAGTCTTTGGTTTCGGCCACTGGTTTGGTGTACGGCTGTAAGCCTCTCCATCGGGAGTTGTCGTATGGGGGCGACCATGTTCTGTGATGTTGTGTGGCATTGTGGGGGTCATGTCTGAGTGGTGCTCTGAGTGAAAGGAAAGTTCTACTATACTATAAAATCTTTCTCCTCATGAAGATGGTGTTTATGAGGAACCCAGAGACAGAACTTTTTTTCACTTTCTGCGATGAGATTTTTTTAGTGAAAAATTTTCTGCAGGTCATTTTTAAATAAAATAAAATAGTAAGTTGTCAGTTACACTAAAGCACCAGTGTTGGTTAAAGGCAGAATAAAGCAATATATAAAGTTGTATAATCTAGTGCAGTAGTTGAAAATTGCATTGCAAATTAGCTGCAGACAAAAAAGTAATTGTAAAATGTCTCTTGAATTAATTTGTTTTCCTTTTCTCTTAGTAAACATAGACATGTAGTAATAAAAAGGTGCATTGCTCATACGAACATCTTACATACAGTGAAAAACAGCTTTGCAGACTGAAAAAGCTAGGGAACAAGCTTGCAAAAATGTCAGAGCCAGACAACAATCAATGCAACTGCTGCTTTGCAGCACTACTGCATATTTGACTGTTGTCTTCAAACAGCACCTTGCTTTGGGATGCACTGTGTTAAGGAAAATTTATACAATGCAACAGAGAACAGCTCTGTTTTAAAACGAACAGCCTAATGTGGAGCAGCACTGAAAAGATAAAGTGCTAACAGTTTCTGCTCTTTCTGCAGACATGCTGCATTTTCTGCAATGACATCTCTAGATCACTGTATGTTCTGCCTTGGGGATGAGGAATACAGCCTCTGGATGTTAGGTGCCTGTATGTTCCTACTTATATTTGAAGTCCTGTGCCATTACCTTTTATCATGAGCATTTACCTGCATACTTTTAAAGCCACAGTGCTATACTTATCAAGGAGCCAGCTGCTCAGTTTGTAACTGCCGATGGGACCTCAGACATAAATGCAAGGTGTGTTGTATTTTTAGATATATTGCCCTTATCGTTTTATCTGGTTTCTTCATTTTTACCTTGACTGTAATATGTATTTCCTTCAGTCTAATCTTAGCCATTTGATTATTTTGTTGTAGCTTTGCTGCAATAGTTATGTTTTTTGTATGTTAAGCAAAATTGTATTATAAATGTTTATTCCTTACCTCTGTTTCTGGGAATTTACAGGGTTAATTTATTCTCCAGATTGTGTTTTTACTAAGGAGAAGTTTTCTCCAATTTAATTTAGTTATCCTGCTCTGTGATGTTGACAACTTTATTTTTTTAATAGTTTAAGATGCAGCCTTGTGTTTTCTTTTTGATTTTGCACAACCTGGCATTTGATTTGTTTTTATAATTGGAACGTTTTTGCCTTCTTTTTTTGTCCAGCTTCTGATGGCATTGGTTTTAGGTAATACTTTTTATCTTTTAACTTTATATGATCATTATGGTCTTATTTAGACTAGAGTTTGTAAATTATGCCCATGTTGCTTGAATAGAAATAACACTAGTATGTATGTACACAAGCAATGACTGTCTAGTCTTGGGGGTAAGGAAGTAGTTTTTCATTCGGTTATTGAGGTGAAATATAACTTTTCTACTTTCCTATTTAGGTGTCTTTTGTTGGAGAACAGACTTTCCAACTTCAGTGACATTTGGATAACAAGCTTTTCTTATTGCTTTGCTTTATCACCACTCCATAGGGAGTCTCTGAAGCTGGGGGTTATATTTGAGTTGATAAGAAAATTTTGAGCAAGATAAATGTTGTTTTTTTTGGTATCTTTGTAATTTTAGAAGACATCTGGTTGTTGTTTTTTCCCTAGTAAACACCCTTTTCAGTAAAATTTAAGGGGTCATTTTTAGTGTTTGCAGAATTTTTATCTGTTTGTAACCTACTTTTAGCAAACATTACTTTGCATGGGTGTTGTGTGTAAGAATCTTTTTACCCCGGCTATTTAGATTTAGATACTCATGTTCAATTTTCAGTACTTTTGAAATTAGTGCTATGTTTTCTAAGCACTGATTTACTCCTAGAGTTCTATTTTAGGTAGAATAGTGTAGGCTCTGAGCTTAGCAGAACTAGAGTTTACATCCATGAAACTCAGTAGTATTGATAGTATTAATGCCATCTTACTGTAGGCACAATGTCATCTCTAGTTGTTCATGTTCAGGGATTTTTCCAGATAGCAGGGATCATTATCATTTCTCTTAAGTGTATCCAGTCCACGGATCATCCATTACTTGTGGGATATTCTCCTTCCAACAGGAAGTAGCAAGAGGATCACCCACAGCAGTGCTGCTATATAGCTCCTCCCCTCACTGCCATATCCAGTCATCTCTTGCAACTCTCAACAAAAGATGGAGGTAGTAAGAGGAGAGTGGTGTATTATAGTTAGCTTTTTTTTTCTTCAATCAAAGTTTATTATTTTTAAATGGTACCGGAGTGTACTGTTTTTATCTCAGGCAGCATTAGAAGAAGAATCTGCCTGCGGTTTTTATGATCTTAGCAGAAGTAACTAAGATCCACTGCCGTTCTCACATATTCTGAGGAGTGAGGTAACTTCAGAGGGGGAATGGCGTGCAGGTTATCCTGCAATAAGGTATGTGCAGTTAACATTTTTTCTAGGGATGGAATTTGCTAGAAAATGCTGCTGATACTGTATTAATGTAAGTTAAGCCTAAATACAGTGATTTAATAGCGACTAGTATCAGGCTTGCTATCAGAGGTATACACTCTGATTAATGTGCAATATAAAACGTTTGCTGGCATGTTTAATCGTTTTTATATATGCTTGGTGATAAAACTTATTGGGGGCCTAGTTTTTTCTCTTGTTAAGTGTATCCAGTCCACGGATCATCCATTACTTGTGGGATATATTCCCTTCCCAACAGGAAGTTGCAAGAGGATCACCCACAGCAGAGCTGCTATATAGCTCCTCCCCTCACATGTCATACCCAGTCATTCTCTTGCAACCCTCATCATAGATGGAGGTCGTGAGAGGACTGCGGTGCTTTATACTTAATTATTTCTTCAATCAAAAGTTTGTTATTTTTAAATGGCACCGGAGTGTGCTGTTTTTTTCTCAGGCAGTATTTGGAAGAAGAATCTGCCTGCGTTTTCTATGATCTTAGCAGAAGTAACTAAGATCCACTGGCTGTTCTCACACATTTCTGAGGAGTGGGGTAACTTCAGAAGGGAATGGCGTGCGGGGTCTCCTGCAACTAAGGTATGTGCAGTAAAATATTTTTTCTAAGGAATGGAATGACTAAGAAAATGCTGCTGATACCGAAGTAATGTAAGTAAAGCCTTAAATGCAGTGAAAGCGACTGGTATCAGGCTTATTAATGTATGTGCAGTAAAATAATTTTCTAAGGAATGGAATTTGACTAAGAAAATGCTGCTAATACTGAAGTAATGTAGTAAAGCCTTAAATGCAGTGGAAACGACTGGTATCAGGCTTATCAATAGAGATACATACTCTTTAAAAAAGATGTTTTAAAACGTTTGCTGGCATGTTTAATAGTTTTTTAAGGTACATTGGTGATAAAACTTATTGGGGCATAATTTTTTCCACATGCAGACTTTATTTCTGCATAGAAATAGTTAACTGAGGCTTCCACTGTTGTAATAATGAGTGGGAGGGGCCTATTTTAGCTCTTTTTTGCGCAGTAAAAATTCAGACCTCGGTCTTCCTACTTCTTCCTGCATGATCCAGGACGTCTCTAGAGAGCTCAAGGGACTTCAAAAGTCATTTTGAGGGAGGTAATCAGTCACAGCAGACCTGTGACAGTGTGTTTGACTGTGTTAAAAACGTTTTTTTTTCTCTATTGATTATCCGTTTTGGATATTAAGGGGTTAATCATCCATTTGCAAGTGGGTGCAATGCTCTGCTAGCTTAATACATTTACTATGAAATTTGGTTGGTATAACTGATTTGGTTCATTGTTATTTCAACTTGAGACAGGTTTTGTGCTTCTTAAAGGCGCAGTAGCGTTTTTTTATATTGCTTGTAAACTATTTTAAAGTGTTTTCCAAGCTTGCTAGTCTCATTGCTAGTCTGTTTAAACATGTCTGACACAGATGAATCTGTTTGTTCATTATGTTTGAAGGCCCAGTGTGGAGCCCATAGGAATATGTGTACTAAATGTATTGATTTAATTTCTGAGGTCGCATGGGTGGAAAGTGAACGTGGAAAAGAGTTCTCTATCACCACTAACAAGAGTCTCCTTCCTAGGGACTCTTATAGATTCTGTAGAGATGAAAATTTACCTGACGGAGTCCAGGTTATCAAAATTTCTAAATGCTTGCCGTGTCCTTCATTCCTTTCCACGCCCGTCAGTGGCTCAGTGCATGGAAGTAATCGGCTTAATGGTAGCGGCAATGGACATCTCACACCGCTGCAATTATGCATGCTAAGTCAGTGGAATGGGGATTACTCAGATTTGTCCCCTCTACTAAATCTGGATCAAGAGACCAGAGATTCTCTTCTCTTGGTGGCTCTTCTCGGTCCATCTGTCCTAGGGCATGACCTTTCACAGTTCAGATTGGACGATTGTAACAACAGATGCCAGCCTTCTAGGTTGGGGCGCAGTCTGGAAACTCCCTGAAGGCTCAGGGATCGTGGACTCAGGAGGAGAAACTCCTCCCTATAAATGTTCTGGAGTTAAGAGCAAGAGTCTCACTCTTGCCACCTGTCAGTGATCCACATCCCAGGCGTGGAGAACTGGGAGGCGGACTTTCTAAGTCGCCTACTTTTCATCCGGGGGAGTGGGAACTTCATCCGTAGGTGTTCGCTCAACTGACTCATCGTTGGGGCAAACCAGAACTGGATCTCATGGCGTCTCACCAGAACGCCAAGCTTCCTCGTTACGGATCCAGGTCCAGGGGACCCGGGGAGCGGCGATGATAGATGCTCCTAGCAGCCCCTTGGGTTGTTCAACATGGCTTATGTGTTTCCACCGTTTCCGCTGCTGCCTTGACTGATTGCCAAGGTCAGACAGGAGAGAGCATCGGTGATTCTGATAGCGCCTGCGTGGCCACGCAGGACCTGGGTATGCAGACCTAGTGGACATGTCGTCCTGTCCACCATGGTCTCTGCCTCTGAGGCAGGACCGTCTAATACAAGGTCCTTTCAACCATCCAAATTCTAATTTCTCTGAGGCTGACTGCATGGAGATTTGAACGTTTGATCCTATCAAGCGTGGCTTCTCAGAGTCAGTTATTGATACCTTAATACAGGCACGGAAGCCTGTTACCAGAAAAATCTACCATAAGATATGGTGTAAATACTTATATTGTTGCGAATCCAAGAGTTACTCATGGAGTAAGGTTAGGATTCTAGGATATTGTCCTTTCTACAAGAGGGTTTGGAAAGGGCTTATCTGCTAGTTTGTTAAAGGGACAGATTTCTGCTCTGTCTATTCTTTTGCACAAGTGTCTGGCAGAAGTTCCAGACGTCCCAGGCTTTTTGTCAGGCTTTGGCTAGGATTAAGCCTGTGTTTAAAACTGTTGCTCCTCCGTGGAGCTTAAACTTGGTTCTTAAAGTTCTCCAAGGAGTTCCGTTTGAAACCCCTTCATTCCATTGATATTAAGCTTTTATCTTGGAAAGTTCTGTTTTTGATGGCTATTTCCTCGGCTCGAAGAGTCTCTGAGTTATCTGCCTTACATTGTGATTCTCCTTATCTGATTTTCCATTCAGACAAGGTAGTTCTGCGTACTAAACCTGGGTTTTTACCTAAGGTAGTTTCTAATAGGAATATCAATCAAGAGATTGTTGTTCCCAATCATTGTGCCCTAATCCTTCTTCAAAGAAGGAACGTCTTTTGCATAATCTAGACGTAGTGGTATAGGGCCGTGCCTGAAGTTCTATTTACAGGCAACTAAAGATTTTCGTCAAACTTCTTCCCTGTTTGTCGCTTACTCTGGACAGAGGAGAGGTCAAAAAGCTTCGGCAACCCTCTTCTCCTTTTGGCTTCGTAGCATAATACGCTTAGCCTATGAGACTGCTGGACAGCAGCCCCCTGAAAGGAATTACAGCTCATTCTACTAGAGCTGTGGCTTCCACCTGGGCCCTTTAAAAATGAGGCCCTCTGTTGAACAGATTTGCAAGGCTGCGACTTGGTCTTCGCTTCAACACCTTTTCAAACTATACAAATTTGATACTATTGCTTCTTCGGAGGCTGTTTTTGGGAGAAAGGTTCTTCAGGCAGTGGTTCCTTCCGTTTAATCCTGCCCTTGTCCCTCCCATCATCCGTGACTTCTAGCTTAGGTAATTGGTATCCCATAAGTAATGGATGATCCGTGGACTGGATACACTTAACAAGAGAAAACATATTTATGCTTACCTGATAAATTTATTTCTCTTGTAGTGTATCCCAGTCCACGGCTCGCCCTGTCTTTTTAAGGCAGATCTAAATTTTAATTAAAACTCCAGTCACCACTGCACCCTATGGTTTCTCCCTTTCTTGTTTTTGTTTCGGTCGAATGACTGGATATGACATGTGAGGGGAGGAGCTATATAGCAGCTCTGCTGTGGTGATCCTCTTGCAACTTCCGGTTGGAAGGGAATATATCCCATAAGTAATGGATGATCCGTGGACTGGATACACTACAAGATAAATAAATTTATCAGGTAAGCATTAAATTATGTTTTTCAACATGTCTGGCTTGATTTTTGCTAGAAAACAGTTTCCTAGATGCTTTCACTGTTGTCATATGAGTGGGAGGGGCCTATTTAGCGCTTTTCTGCGCAGCTAAAATTACAGAGACATTCAGCTTCCCCTCTTGCATGATGCGAGGACATCTCTGAAGGGCTCAAAAGGCTTCAAAAGTCGTGTTTGAGGAAGGTAACAGCCACAGTAGAGGCTGTGGCAGTTGTTTGAGGACTGGTTTTTAAAACGTTTTTTGTCATTTGTTATTCCGTTTCTTGTATTAAGGGGTTAATCATCCATTTGCAAGGTGGGTGCAATGCTCTGCTAACTTGTTACATTACACTGTAAAAATGTCGTTAGTGTAACTGCCTTTTTTCACTGTTATTTAAAATTTTGACAAAATTTGTTTTTCTTAAAGGCGCGAGTAACATTTTTTTTATTGCTTGTTAACTTGCTTTTTAAAGTGTTTTCCCAAGCTTGCTAGTCTCATTGCTAGTCTGTACAAACATGTCTGACACAGCGGAGGAAACTACTTGTTCATTATGTTTAAAAGCCATGGTGGAGCCCATAGGAGAATGTGTACTAAATGTATGGATTTCTCACCTTAAACAGTAAAGATCAGTCTTTATCTATAAAAGAATTGTCACCAGAAGGTTCTGTAGAGGGGGAAGTTATGCTGACTAACTCTCCCCACCGTGTCGGACCCTGTGCCTCCCGCTCAATGGGACTCACGATAATATGGCGCCAAGTACACAGGGACGCCCATAGCGATTACTTTGCAGGACATGGCTGCAATCATGGATAATACCGGGTCAGCGGTATTAGCCAGATTGCCTGAATTAAGAGGCAAGCGCGATAGCTCTGAGGTTAGACGAGATACAGAGCGCGTAGATGCTGTAAGAGCATGTCTGATACTGCGTCACAATATGCAGATCCTGAGGACGGAGAGCTTCAGTCCTGTGGGTGACACATCTTTACTCGGGGAAACCTGATTCAGAGATTTCTAATTTTTAATTTAAGCTTGAGAACCCTCCGTGTATTACTTGGGGAGGTGTTAGCTGCTCTGAATGACTGTGACACAAATTGCAGTGCAGAGAAATTGTGTAGACTGGATAAATACTATTGCAGTGCCGGTGTGTACTGATGTTTTTCTAATACCTAAAAAGGTTTACAGAACTTATTAGTAAGGAGTGGGATAGACCCCGGTGTGCCATTTCCCCCCCCTCCTATATTTAGAAAAATGTTTCCCAATAGACGCCACCTACACGGGACTTATGGCAGACGGTCCCTAAGGTGGAGGGAGCAGTTTCTATTTTAGCAAAGCGACACCTATCCGGTTGAGGACAGTTGTGCTTTTTCAGATCCATAGATAAAAAATTGGAGGGTTACCTTAAGAAATGTTTATTCAACAAGGTTTTATTTTACAGCCCTTGCATGCATTGCGCTCTGTCACTGCTGCGCGCGGCGTTCTGGTTTGAGGCGCACGGAAGAGGCTATCCATACAGCCTCCATTGACTGAACTCATTGACAAGCTCTAGAACACTTAAGCTAGCTAATCAATTGTTTCTGATGCCCATTGTTCATTTGACTAAAACTAACGGCTCTAAGAATTCTGGATTCGCATCCATGGCGCGAGGACGCTTTGGCCTTAAATCCTGGTCAGCTGACGTTACTTTAAAGTCCTAACTGACTCAACATTCCTTTCAAGGGGCAGACCTTATTCCGGCCTGGTTTGAAAGAGATTATTTGCTGACATTACTGGAGGTAAGGGTCATACCCTTCCTCAGGGACAGGGCCAAATCAAGGACCAAACAGTCTAATTTTCGTGCCTTTCGAAATTTCAAGGCAGGTGCAGAATCAACTTCCTCTGCTTCAAAACAAGAGGGAACCTTTAGCTCAATCCAAGCAGGCTGGAAATCTAACCAGTCCTGGAACAAGGCAAGCAGGCCAGAAAGCCTGCTGCTGCCTCCAAGACAGCATGACAGAGAACGGCCCCCTATCCGGCAACGGACTCTAGTAGGGGGCAGACTTTCTCTCTTCGCCCAGGCTAGTGGGCAAGAGATGTTCAGGATCCCTGGGTGTTGGAGATCATATCTCAGGGATATTTCTGGACTTCAAAGCTTCTCCTCCACAAGGGAGATTTCGCCTTTCAAGATTATCTGCAAACCAGATAAAGAAAGAGGCATTCCTACGCTGCGTGCCAAGACCTCCTAGTAATGGGAGTGATCATCCAGTTCCGCTGACGGAACAAGGACAGGGTTTTTATTCAAATCTGTTTGTGGTTCCCAAAAAAGAGGGAACCTATCAGACCAATTTTGGATCTAAAGATCTTAAACAAATTCCTCAGAGTTCCATCATTCAAGATGGAAAACTATTCGAACATCTTACCCATGATCCATGAGGGTCAGTACATGACCCACAGTGGACCTTAAAGGATGCCTACATTCACATTCCCGATCACAAGAATCATCATCGGTTCCTGAGGTTTGCCTTTTCTAGACGGGCATTACCAATTTGTAGCTCTTCCCTTGGGTTGGCTACAGCCCCAAGAATTTTATACAATGGTCTCTGGGCTCACTTCTGGCGGTTCTAAGACCGCGAGGCATAGCGGGTGGTCCCTTCTCTAGACAGGCGTCAGGCTTTCAAATTGCCAAGTCTCATACAGAGATAGTTCTGGCATTTCTGAGGTCGCCAGCCATAGGGTGGAAAGTGAACGAAGAAAAGAGTTCTCTTTCTCCTCTCACAAGGGTTTCCTTCCTAGGGACTCTTATAGATTCTGTAGAAATGAAAAATTTACCTGACGGCGTCCCAGGTTATCAAAACTTCTAAATGCTTGCCGTGTTCTTCACTCCATTCCGCGGACTGCGGTGGCTCAGTCGCATGGAAGTAATCGGCTTAATGGTAGCGGCGATGGAATAGTGCCATTTGCGCGCCTGCATCTCAGACCGCTGCAATTATGCATGCTCAGTCAGTGGAATGGGGATTACACAGATTTGTCCCCCTCTACTAAATCTGGATCAGCGAAACCAGTGATTCTCTTCTCTGGTGGTTAATCTCGGGTCCACCTGTCCAAGGGTATGACTTTCGGCGACCAGATTGGCACGATGTGTAAACAACAGATGCAGCCTTCTAGGTTGGGGTGCAGTCTGGAACTCCCTGAAGGCTCAGGGTCATGGACTCAGGAGGAGAAACTCCTCCCAATATAATATTCTGGAGTAGTAGAGCAAATTCAATGCTCTTCTAGCTATGGCCTCAGTTAGCAACACTGAGGTTCATCAGATTTCAGTCGGACAACATCACAACTGTGGCTTACATCAACCATCAAGGGGGAACCAGGAGTTCCCTAGCGATGTTAGAAGTCTCCAAGATAATTCGCTGGGCAGAGACTCATCTTTCCACCTATCGGCAAATCCATATCCCAGGTGTAGAGAACTGGGAGGCGGATTATCTAAGTCGTCAGACTTTTCATCCGGGGGAAACCAGGAACTGGATCTCATGGGTCCTCGCCAGAACGCCAAGCTTCCTTGTTACGGATCCAGGTCCAGGGACCCAGAAGCGACGCAGATAGATGCTCTAGCAGCTCCTTGGTTCTTCAACCTGGTTTATGTGTTTCCACCGTTTCCTCTGCTCCCTCGATGATTGCCAAAATCAGACAGGAGAGAGCATCAGTGATTCTGATAGCGCCCTTTGTGCACGCAGGACCTGGTATGCAGATCTGGTAGAATGTCATCCTTTCCACCATGGACTCTGCCTCTGAGACAAGACCTTCTAATACAAGGTCCTTTCAATCATTCGAATCCTAATTTCTCTGACACTGACTGCATGGAGATTGAACGCTTGATCCTATCAAAGCGTGGCTTCTCCGAGTCAGTCATTAATACCTTAATACAGGCACGAAAGCCTGTCACCAGGAAAATCTAACACAAGATATGGCGTAAATATCTTCATTGGTGTGAATCCAAGAATTACTCATGGAGTAGAGTTAGGATTCCTAGGATATTGTCCTTTCTCCAAGAGGGTTTAGACAAAGGATTATCAGCTAGTTCTTTAAAGGGACAGATTTCTGCTCTGTCTATTCTTTTACACAAGTGTCTGGCAGAAGTTCCAGACGTTCAGGCATTTTGTCAGGCTTTAGTTAGAATTAAGCCTGTGTTTAAACCTGTTGCTCCTCCATGGAGCTTAAACTTGGTTCTTAAAGTTCTCCAAGGGGTTCCGTTTGAACCCCTTCATTCTATTGATATCAAACTTCTATCATGGAAAGTTCTGTTTCTGATGTTTATTTCCTCGGCTCGAAAAGTCTCTGAGTTATCTGCCTTACATTGTGATTCTCCTTATCTAATCTTTCATTCAGATAAAGTAGTTCTGCGTACAAAACCTGGTTTTTTACCCAAGGTGGTTTCTAACAAGAATATCAATCAAGAGATTGTTGTTCCATCATTGTGTCCTTATCCTTCTTCAAAGAAGGAACGTCTTTTGCATAATCTAGATGTAGTCTGTGCCTTGAAGTTTTACTTACAAGCTACTAAAGATTTTCGTCAAACATCTAACCTGTTTGTTGTTTACTCTGGACAGAGGAGAGGTCAAAAGGCCTCGGCGACCTCTTTCTTTTTGGCTTCGGAGTATAATCCGTTTAGCCTATGAGACTGCTGGACAGCAGCCCCCTGAAAGGATTACAGCTCATTCTACTAGAGCTGTGGCTTCCACCTGGGCCTTTAAAAATGAGGCTTCTGTTGAACAGATTTGCAAGGCTGCGACTTGGTTTTCGCTTCATACCTTTTCAAAATTTTACAAATTTGATACTTTTGCTTCTTCTGAGGCTGTTTTTGGGAGAAAGGTTCTACAGGCAGTGGTTCCTTCCGTTTAAGTTCCTGCCTTGTCCCTCCCATCATCCGTGTACTTTAGCTTTGGTATTGGTATCCCACAAGTAATGGATGATCCGTGGACTGGATACACTTAACAAGAGAAAACATAATTTATGCTTACCTGATGATAAATTTATTTCTCTTGTAGTGTATCCAGTCCACGGCCCGCCCTGTTCTTTTAAGGCAGGTCTAAATTTTAATTAAACTACAGTCACCACTGCACCCTATGATTTTTCCTTTCTCGGCTTGTTTCGGTCGAATGACTGGATATGGCAGTGAGGGGAGGAGCTATATAGCAGCTCTGCTGTGGGTGATCCTCTTGCAACTTCCTTTTGGGAAGGAGAATATCCCACAAGTAATGGATGATCCGTGGACTGGATACACTACAAGAGAAATAAATTTATCAGGTAAACATAAATTATGTTTTTTGGATTGCCATACATTAATTTTATGGTCTTCATTTTCTATTGGCTCGCATTATTTTTCAGTCGCTAGCTGACATTTTCTACCCTGGGAATAGACTCTGTTTTGCAGCAATAGAAATTTTACTTAAGGTTTTTCTTTTTTAATCTGTTGCAGAATTTAGAGGGAAGTGAGCAATGTTCATTTTATCTTTCACTCTTTTTTGTTTTCATATTTCAGGGTCTTGCCAGTTGTTCCTTTATGGCCTCATGCTGAGTTAAAGGGACACTAAACCTAAAATTTTTATTTCATGATTCAGATAGAGCATGCAATTGTAAGTAACTTTCTAATTTACTCCTATTATCATTTTTTCTTCATTCTCTTGCTATCTTTATTTAAAAAGCAGGAATGTGATGCATAGGAGCCAGCCCATTTTAGGTTGAGAACCTAGGTTATGCTTGCTTATTGGTGGGTAAATGTAAGCCTCCAATAAGCAAGCACTATCCATGGTGCTGAACCTAAAATGGGCTGGCTGCTAAGATTTACATTCCTGCTTTTAAAATAAAGATAACAAGAGAACGAAGAAAAAATTATAATAGGAGTAACTTAGAAAGTTGCTTATAATTTCATGCTCTATCTGAATCATGAAAGAAAAAAATTGGATACAGTGTCACTTTAAACAGGATAGTTTACATTTAGCACAATTGATTTATCCAGTTTTCTAAGTAGACAGAATTATTTTAGAGTTTTTGCTACAGTTTTCACTTCATGCTACAAAAAAAGGATATAAATTACAGGAAGTAAGACTTGCATCTAAGTTTTTCTTTTGGACACCTTTTTTCTTATGTTAGGTACAATGTTAAAACACTTCATAGTTTGCTCCAACATGTTTGAATTTACATGTGATGGTTATTTGCTAGAATGATGGAAGGTTGTTGACAGTGGCGTAGCGTGGGGGGGGGGGCCACAGGGGCGGTTTCCCCGGGCGCATAATTCTTAGGGGCGCAAAATTTCAAAAGAGGAAGTCGCCTGCCAATTCATAAGGTGTGCTACTTTGCACACTCACAAATGCATGTGCATCTGTGCAGGCTGAGGCTAGCTGCTGCTGCTAGTAAGCGGAAAGAGCCATCTCCTTATCATGAGGTGTGCTCCTCCGCTCTCACTGTCTCACATACAGGGCCGACGATCAGCATCAGCTCATTGCTTCTAGCAAGCATCAGCTGACAGCCAATTGCCGGCTGGAAACCTCCACTCTGCGATGATTCATGGTTATTAACGCTGCATGTAAGATGTTTCCATACAACGTTAAGCCAAATTTGAAACATGCCCCCCTTTCCATGGACCCAATCAGCTGCTAGTTGCTGCCAGTCAATGGCTGTGCTGTACAGTTTAAATTGCAACCAATGGCACAGTTTAGCTTCAGCCAATGGCTGTAGCCTGACTGTAGTTTTGTGCAGTTGAAACTCAGGCAGTGAGGCGACAAGGTGTGCTGGCTTCCTTGCTCGAGAAGAAGATTAGTGCTACTGCTGCCTGTAATAAAAAATATATGTGTTTGGTAAGTGACAGTCAAAATTTTACTTAAATTTGAGTTTGTACTTTGAAATGACTTTGAAATTGTACTGCAGTAAAGTTGTTCAAAATACACAGGAAACAACTTCATGAATCAACTTCATGCTCATGACGTTTGGTTCTAGTCTTCTTTATTTGTAAATTTAAGATCTGTTATTTTTGTCGTTAAAAATAAAGCTTTGTTTGTTTAAAAAAAAAAAAACTGTCTCCTAAGTTGTTTAGCTGGCTGATAGATTCAAAGCAAATTTGCCAATCCCTACTGTACTGGTGGAAGAGACTCAGTCAGTGCTAATGGGTTAGGGGGCGCAATGCTTGCCTTGCCCTTGGCGCTGACAACCCACGCTACGCCACTGGTTGTTGATACAGGATTTCTGCAGTCCCTACTATTTCTGGTATAGTGGGTTCAGGGGCCCTTGTCATTGTTTTGCTAGGTCTGGGCTCGTATCCTTTCTTTTTTTATTTAACCGTGCCTTTTTTTGGAACATTAATTTTTTTTTTAACCCCTTAATGACCACAGCACTTTTCCATTTTCTGTCCGTTTGGGACCAAGGCTATTTTTACATTTTTGCGGTGTTTGTGTTTAGCTGTAATTTCCCTCTTACTCATTTACTGTACCCACACATATTATATACTGTTTTTCTCGCCATTAAATTAACTTTCTAAAAATACCATTATTTTCATCATATCTTATAATTTACTATAAAAAAGTTTTATAAAATATGAGGAAAAAATGGAAAAAAACACACTTTTTTTTAACTTTGACCCCCAAAATCTGTTACACATCTACAGCCACCAAAAAAAAAAACATGCTAAATAGTTTCTAAATTTTGTCCTGAGTTTAGAAATACCCAATGTTTACATGTTCTTTGCTTTTTTTGAAAGTTATAGGGCAATAAATACAAGTATCACTTTGCTATTTCCAAACTACTTTTTTTCAAAATTAGCGCTAGTTACATTGGAACACTAATATCTTTCAGGAATCCCTGAATATCCCTTGACATGTATATATATTTTTTTAGAAGACATCCCAAAGTATTGATCTAGGCCAATTTTGGTATATTTCATGCCACCATTTCACCGCCAAATGCGATCAAATACAAAAAATCGTTCACTTTTTCACAAATTTTTTCACAAACTTTCGGTTTCTCACTGAAATTATTTACAAACCGCTTGTGCAATTATGGCATAAATGATTGTAAATACTTCTCTGGGATCCCCTTTGTTCAGAAATAGCAGACATATATGGCTTTGGCGTTGGTTTTTTGTAATTAGAAGGCCGCTAAATGCCACTGTGCACCACACGTGTATTATGCCCAGCAGTGAAGGGGTTAATTAGGGAGCATGTAGGGAGCTTTTTGGGGTAATTTTAGCTTTAGTGTAGTGTAGTAG
Organism: Bombina bombina; assembly: GCF_027579735.1. Lineage (NCBI taxonomy): Eukaryota > Metazoa > Chordata > Amphibia > Anura > Bombinatoridae > Bombina > Bombina bombina. The sequence continues at coordinate 513,230,766 of NC_069502.1, forward strand.
ACAGCCCCAAGTATTGATCTAGGCCCATTTTGGTATATTTCATGCCACCATTTCACCGCCAAATGCGATCAAATTTAAAAAAAACGTTAAATTTTTCACAAATTTAGGTTTCTCACTGAAATCATTTACAAACAGCTTGTGCAATTATGGCACAAATGGTTGTAAATGCTTCTCTGGGATCCCCTTTGTTCAGAAATAGCAGACATATATGACTTTGGCGTTGCTTTCTGGTAATTAGAAGGCCGCAAAATGCTGCCGCGCATCACAAGTGTATTTTGGCTAGCAGTGAAGGGGTTAATTAGGAAATTTATAGGGAGCTTGCAGGGTTAATTTTAGCTTTAGTGTAGAGATCAGCCTCCCACCTGACACATCAGACCCCCTGATCCCTCCCAAACAGCTCCCTTCCCTCCCCCACCCCACAATTGTCCCTGCCATCTTAAGTACTAGCAGAAAGTCTGCCAGTACTAAAATAAAACATTTTTTTTTTAAAATATATATATATTTTTTAGCATATTTACATATGCTGCAGTGTAGAATCCCCCCTTAGCCCCCAACCTGCCTGATCCCCCCCCAAAACAGCTCTGTAACCCTCCCTATCTGCCTTATTGGGGGCCATCTTGGGTACTGGCAGCTGTCTGCCAGTACCCAGTTTGCACAAAAAAGGGCTTTTTTTCTTTGTTTTTTTATTCTGTAGTGTAGTGTAGCTTCCCCCCCTGACAGACAAACCCCCACCACCTCACTGATCTTTTTTTTTTTAACAGATTCCCCTTTTTAACCTTTTTTTTTAACACCTTTTTCTGTAGTGTAGCGGTTCCCACCCGCTCCCTCCCCGTGCACGCGCCCGCCCCCGCCCTCTCGTGCACGTGCGCATGTTCGTGCACGCCCCCGGGCATCCCCGCCCACGATCCCGCCCCCCTCCACATCTCCAGGGCCATCGATGGCCGCCACCCGCCTCCCGGTCCTGCTCCCACCCACCAACGAAGGAAGCCACCGATCTCCGGTGCAGAGAGGGCCACAGAGTGGCTCTCTCTGCATCGGATGGCTTCAAAAGGTTATTGCAGGATGCCTCCATATCGAGGCATCACTGCAATAACCGGAAAGCAGCTGGAAGCAAACAGGATAGCTTCCAGCTGCTTTCCACACCGAGGACTTGCAGGGTACGTCCTCAGGCGTTAACTGCCTTTTTTTTGAGGACGTACCCTGCACGTCCTCGGTCGTTAAGGGGTTAATAGCCTTTTTGTAACACCATTATTTTGGACATCACAGTAATTGTACTTTTGTTGAAGGTATTGTAGAGACCTCTTCTACAGCACTACATATTTCAGTTGCTAAGAGGACACTGGATATGTTAAAATCATTATGGGAGCTCTCTTTCTCTAGACTGGTTTATTCTGGTGGCTATTATCAGACTTTTTTTTAAAGTTTATGTATGTGTTCTCACCAGGAAAAGTTATTTTTGCACTGAACCTGACTATTTGTCTAGAATTATTTCAGATTTTTACAGAATCATATGTTATGTCTTTCATCCTTTTGTCCATATATACAGGAGCATTGTTCCCTCTAAGGCCAGTTTTATTTGCGGCCCAGAAATGAAACGGTTAATAATGGAACCACACCTTGCAGTCTGCATTGTTCAGTGTTTACTAATTGCTCTAATTAACTCTTTCACTGCTGGGCCGCACACAAAACTGGCTTTAGAGGGAACACTGTACAGGAGACTTTACTGTGTTCTGTTACTTTCATATTTGGTATGAAAAGACACAATTTCCATCTTAATATGAGTAGAGTCCACAGCTTCATTCCTTACTTGTGGGAAATACAGAACCTGGCCACCAGGAGGAGGCAAAGACACCCCAGCCAAAGGCTTAAATACCTCCCCCCACTCCCCTCATCCTCCAGTCATTCTTTGCCTTTTGTCACAGGAGGATGGCAGAGAAGTGTCAGAAGATTCAGAGTAGTCTTTTATGGAGGGTAGTACTCTTCGGTATGGGACTGGAGTTTCAAGTAGTCTTGTCAGCCTCTCAGTGAGAGCATTGACGAATGTTAGGGTCTGGAGATGCAGGGAGAGTCTTTCTATGAAACCATTCAGACTCGTATTAACAGCTTTTAAGCAATCAGTGTTGACAAGTTTTACGTCCTGCTTCTGTCACTCAAGTCCATGTCAGGTGCGATGCTACAATACTGTCAAACTTGAGAGGCTGTGTGTCTGTTCCACGGCAGAGATTCCGGTAAGATCGGTTCATTGTATCTCTTATGATAACATAAAGAATACAGGGTCAAAGTGTGACTCCTTTATCTGTATGGAATCAAGGGTTAATATCTCCGGAAGGAGGTTATTGAACAGAGGGGATTTATACATAACTTGCTTTATTATGTTTTATGCTGCGATATGTGTGAGATGAGGCTCAGGCAGGTGTGGAACATTTTGGATTTTACTTTAGTTTTTGAGATAACTGTGCAGACTCTTATTTGGCGCGTTTCTCTATTGGAGCAGGGGCAGTACTGCATGGCACTCCATGTAACAGGTGTGGTTTCATTGACTTCCTCTTTCCTGACCGTGCCGTTTACTGGAGAAGAAGCGGTTTCTCTGTGGGGCCTGGGTCATAGGAGGTGTTGAATGCCCCGGCTATTGGGGTTATAAAGGTGCCATTTATCTTGTTCTACTGTCCATCTTAAAAGCGCAAGCTATGGAGGACTCTGATGCGTTAGAGGGTACTCACTCTTTTCCTAAAGCTAATACCTGTTTTTTGGGGGGATGCTACAGGGTATCCGCCTGCTCAATTATGTTCCACATGCCTCGATAAGGTAGTTATATCTAAAAAGACAAAGATGTTTAGTAGCACTGAGCCATCCTCCTCTGAGGGATCGCCGTCCCGTGAGGTGCGTTCCCTGCAATCATCTCCTACTACACATGCAGCCTCCCATTGCACTGCTAATTCTCCTTCGGGAGGGGCCCTTTTACTGCCAGACTTTTCTGAACAGTCACAAACGGCAGTGTCTGCGGCCTTCAGTGCTGTACCTCGCCATGCTAAGCGCAAGCGAAAGTTTAAATACTGCTATCCTTCCCAGGGGTCATCTACCAATTTGTTGTATTTATCTTATACTAAATTATCCGCTGATAAAGATGCCTTTGATAGTTCAGAGGAGGCTCTTTCTGGGTCGTAATCTGCTGCCTTTAAACCTCCGGCTGCGGAGGAACCAGATTTTAGATTTATAATCAAGCACTTATGCTTTCTGTTAAAAGAAGCGTTGGCTACGTTGGAAGTTCCAGAATCTAAATTACCCTATGAACCTTCTATTCCTAAACTTGACAATGTACCACAGACTTTCCCAGATCTTGTAAAGATGTCAAATATTAAGAATGAATGGGAGAGACTTGAATCTTCTTTTTCCCCTTCTTCTTTGTTTAAAAAAATTGTTCCCCGTTACAGACTCTCAATTAGAGTTGTGGGGGGTCTGTACCTAAGGTGCATGGAGCTATCTCCACGCTTGCTAAATGCACCACTATCCCGCTTGAGGATAGTTCGTCGTTTAAGGAGCCCATGGATAAGAAGCTAAAAACTCTATTGAGGAAAATGTTTCAACACACGGATACTAGTTTTAGCCTGCAACGGCGGTTACTGCAGTAGCTGGAGCCTCTACCTATTGGTGCGACTCGCTATCGGAGATAATCGAAGTGGAAAATCCTATTGACGAGATCCAGGAAAGAATTGAGGCTTTTAGGGTAGCTAATTCTTTCATCTGTGATGCAAACATGCAGATTATTTGCCTGAATGCAAAAACATCAGGTTTTTCTGTTCTAGCCCATTGGGCTCTCTGGCTGAAGTCTTGGTCTGCAGACATGACTTCAAAATCTAGATTGCTTTCCCTTACATTTAAGGGGAAGATTATTTTTGGTCCAGGCCTGGACTCTATCATATCCACGGTCACTGGGGGCAAGTGTGCCTTCCTACCGCAGGATAAGAAGAATAAACCTAAAGGACAAGGTCCTAATTTTCGTCCCTTTCATTCGGATAAATCCCAATGCCAACAGCCCTCCGCAAAGCCTGATCAGTCCAAGGGAACTTGGAAACTATCTCAATCTTTGAGTAAATCCAAGCAGAACATGAAACTTGACGAACAAAATGAAGGGGTGGCCCCCGATCCAGCGTTGGATCGTGTTGGGTAGACTCTCTCTCTTTGTGGAGTCTTGGTTGGAGGACATGCAAGACCCTTGGGTTCTAGAGGTCATCGCTCAGGGTTACAGGATAGGTTTCAAATCTCATCCTCCCAGGGGCAGATTCCTCTTATCAAACCTGTCATCAAGACCAGAAAAACGAGAAGCTTTTCTAGGGTGCGTGAGGGATCTCTCCTCCCTAGGAGTAATTGTGCCGGTACCTCTATCAGAGAGAGGTCTATGGTAATACTGAAACCTTTTTGTGGTCCCAAAGAAGGAGGGTACGTTTGGCCCGTTTCTAGACCTAAAGTTCCTAAGCAAGTTTCTGTCGGTCTCATCGTTCAAGATGGAGACGATAAGGTCTATTCTGCTCTTAGTTCAAGAGGAACAGTTCATGATTACGATAGACTTGAAGGATGCTTACCTACATGTGCAAATACACAAGGATCATTTGAAGTTCTTAAGATTCACCTTTCTGGATCAGAACTTCCAGTTTGTGGCTCTTTCTTTTGGTCTGGGTACTGCTCCAAGAGTCTTTACGAAGATTCTGGGGGCTCTGCTCGTGGTGGCGAGGTCCAGAGGTATTTCAGTAGTGCTTTATTTGGACGACATCCTGGTCCAGGCTCCGTCCTGCCGGCTGGCAGAAGACCATTCAAGAACTCTCCTTCTTCAATCTTATGGATGGAAGATAAACTTAGGAAATAGTTCTCTGCTGCCCAGTACCAGGGTGAAATTCCTGGGCACTATAATAAATTCCATATCCAAGAGTATACTCCTTACAGACCAGAGACACTGCAAAATTACTTCCTATTGTCTTGCCCGCCAGACCTCCTCAAGGCCATCTGTGGCCCGGTGTATGGAGGTAATTGGGCTCATGGTGTCCAGCATAGATATCATTTCATTCGCCAGGTTCCACCTCAGACCTCTTCAACTGTGCATGCTGAGACAATGGAACAGCGACCACTCGGATCTGTCTCAACAGATTTCTATGGACAACCGGTCGAGAGAATTGCTCTCCTGATGGCTCTGTCCAGATCACCTGTCCCAAGGGACATCCTTCTTTAGACCATCCTGGGAGATTATGACTACAGACGCAAGTCTTGCAGGATGGGGAGCCGGCCGGTGGACTTGAGAGGAATCTCTTCTCCCGATCAACATTTTGGAACTTCGAGCGATCTTCAACGCTCTGAAGGCTTGGCCTCTTTTGGGTTCATCCCAGTTTATCAGATTCCAATCGGACAAGATTACCTCAGTGGCTTACATCAACCATCAAGAGGGAACAAGGAGCTCCCTAGCAATGAGGGAATTGTATCGTATTCTGGAATGGTCGGAGACGCACAACTGCTCACTGTCAGCGATCCACATTCAGAGTGTGGACAACTGGGAAGCGGATTTCCTCAGCAGACAATCCTTTCATCCAAGGGAATGGTCTCTACATCCCAAGGTGTTTGGGGAGATTTGCAACAGATGGGGGACACCGGAGATAGATCTTATAGCGTCCCGACTCAATTCCAAGCTTCCCAGATACGGGTCGCGGTCCAAGGATCCACAGACGGAGCTGATAGATGCATTAGCAGTGCCTTTGAGGTTCAAACTAGTTTACATTTTTCCTCCGTTGGGTAGTGGCCCGCATCAAGCAGGAGCAAGCTTCAGCAATTCTAATTGCTCCATCGTGGCTTCGAAGGATGTGGTTTGCGGACCTGGTGGGGATGTCCTCATCTCCTCCATGGAGGTAACCTTTTCGCAGAGATCTGCAGGAACAGCGTCCTTTTGTTCATCTGAATCTAGATTCTCTGAGTCGGCCTGCTTGGAGACTGAACGCTTAGTCCTAGCCAAGAGAGGTTTTTCTGAGATAGTGATTGAAACTCTCATTCAAGCTAGAAAGTCACTATCATAAGGTGTGGAGGACCTACTTACTCTGGTGTGAGGAGCATGGATTTCCCTTGCATAAGGTCAGGGTGTCCTGGATTCTTTCCTTTCTCCAAGATGGTTTGGAGAAGGGACTTGTCGCTAGTTCCTTGAAGGGACAGATCTCGGCTCTATCTGTATTATTTCTCAAGAGGCTCACTGAGCTTCCTGATATACAGTTTTTTGTTCAGGCTCTGTCTAGAATCAGACCTGTGTTTAGACATTCTGCTCCTCCTTGGAGTTTAAATCTGGTTCTTAAGGTTTTGCAGAGGGCTCCGTTTGAGCCCATGCATTCAGTTCACATTAAGTTACTGTCTTGGAAGGTTCTTTTTCTATTGGCTATTGCTTCGACTCGCAGAGTCTCTGAGATGGCGGCCCTGCAATGTGAGCCTCCTTGCCTAGTTTTTCATGCGGACAAGGCTGTTCTTCACACTGGGTTGGGTTTTCTCCCTATGGTTGTGTCTGATCGCAACATCAATCAGGAGATTGTGGTTCCTTCCTTGTGTCCTAATCCTTCTTCTTCGAAGGAACTATTACTTCATAATCTGGATGTGGTTCGGGCTTTGAAATTCTATCTTCAGGCAACAAAGGATTTTAGACAGACTTCCGCATTGTTTGTTGTCTGTTCTGCACGGAGGGCAGAAGGCTTCTTCCACTTCCCTATATTTTTGGTTGAGGAGCATTATTCGATTGGCATATGAAACAGTGGGGCATAAGCCTCCTCAGAGGATTACGGCTCATTCAACTAGGGCTGTTGCTTCATCTTGGGCCTTCAATAATGAGGCCTCTGTGGAGCAGATTTGTAGGGCGGCTACCTGGTCCTCCTTACATACCTTTTTAAAATTTTGCAAATTTGACGTTTTTTCTTTGGCTGAAGCAGCTTTTGGGAGAAAGGTTTTGCAGGCTGTGGGGCCCTCAGAATAGGGTCCGCCTCTCTTTTACCCTCCCGTTTTTCATTCAGTGTCTTCTAGAGCTTGGGTATATGTTTCCCAAAAGTAAGGAATGAAGCCATGGACTTATATTAAGATGGAAAACATAAATTATGCTTACCTGATAATTTCCTTTCCTTCTGTATGAGGAGAGTCCACGGCCCCCCGCACGTTTTCTCCGTTGAGCGGACCAACATTTTTTGTTTATTCTTCTGACACCATTTATTTCCTGATATATTTCCTACTGTTCCTTGTTCCCTCGGCAGAATGACTGGGGGAGGTATTTAAGCCTTTGGCTAGGGTGTCTTTGCTGCCTCCTGGTGGCCAGGTTCTGTATTTCCCACAAGTAAGGAATAAAGCGGTGGACTCTCCTTATACAGATCTAAAGGAACTCATCATGTAAGCATAATTTATGATTTTTATGTGGGGAAAATCATTTTCATATCTGGATGATTATTTACAGAGACTATAGGTGGACGGTGAGTAATTTTTGGGTATTCTTAGGCTACCTTTCACTAGTATATTTGTTTTTTTTTGTCAGATACTTTCCCAGAAGAGATTTGCTTTAATTTGTTTCACACGTGTTTTTCAATATAAATTTGATATGCACCCAATCTGTTTCTGGTAAGTGTTTGGTCACAAAACTTTCCCAGTTTGTTTATGAGCTTGCACTTTGTATGTGAGCCTGCATTTGTGTGGCTTTATTAAGGTCCCAAGTTTTGGAAGAGACCTTGACCTGGTACCTGGGCTTGTCCCATTTGGCCAAATTCTGTAACTGTCTCTTCCAGTTTGCTTTTAAACTTAGCTGAGAGCTTTACAGCGCTTTACTTTACAGCACTTCGCTAATACAGCGCTTTGTGAAGCTGAAGTTCAACCTCCAAGGATTTTGAAACAGTGATGTAATCCTTGTGAGATTGCGAGAAAAGTGACTGGCACCATTTTGTTATGCGCAGTACACTCTGTTTACAGCATTACAGTGCAATCTGTGTCTGTGTTATAGTCTGGTAAAGTTTACTACAGTAATTGTCACTATTTTGCAGGTACAGTATTTATTGAATACTAATTGAATATTGTGCAGTGCTAGCGTTAAACTAAACATAGCACTATTGCACCCCTAATATATGTTAGTTCAAACATGTTTTTAAACACACTGGCAAGTTAATTTTTTTTAGAAAACCTTCTTGTTTCACTTTAAGGCGGTTTTTACTTTACAGCGGGGCTCCGGTCCCTAACCTGCTTTATGAGTGGGGTATACCTGTATTTATGTGTATATGTATGTATATGTACGTGTGTATGTATGTATGGGTATATATATATATATATATATATATATATATAAACAATTATAAAGAAGTAGCTAAGAAGGATATATTACTCCTTCTTATTAAAGAAAGGGAATTCAGCACTCTTTTGTATTAAACACCATATATTTATTTATAAAAAAACAGATTTATTATATAAGAAACCAAAGAAGTCTCTTTGCCACATATTCTATAAAAAGTACATGCAAACCCAATTCTTACATATCTGTATGATAGGATACAAATAGATTACCTAATGTTTCACATTAAACCACCTATTGTTACAGGAAACCTCTAAAACCAAACAATATGGTACAGAAAGTCCCACACGTAAAGACAAAGTAGTAGCTGGTGAAAAAGCGTCCAGGTTAGATGATATATATTAAGCTATTATATGCACAGTTCATAACTTAGGTGCCCACTCTTTCTGGTGTATAACCGCAGTTCACACCGCACTCTAGGTTTAAACCGGACTTGTATGAGAGCAAGCAAAGTCAATACTGTAGTGCTTACGTGACAAAGAGACTTCTTTGGTTTCTTATATAATCTGTTTTTTTTTTTATAAATAAATATATGGTGTTTAATACAAAAGAGTGCTGAATTCCCTTTCTTTAATAAGAAGGAGTAATATATCCTTCTTAGCTACTTCTTTATAATTGTTATATATCTCTGTACTAGGGTCTGCACCATTTCCCTTTAATAAGGGCTTTAAACACTATACACCTGGTAGTGATATCCAGGTTAGGGATTTAACTTTTCTCTTGTTTAGTGTAGTCAGTCCACGGGTCATCCATTACTTATGGAATATATCTCTTCCTAACAGGAAGCTGCAAGAGGATCACCCAGCAGAGCTTGCTACATAGCTCCTCCCCTCACATGTCATATTCAGTCATTCTCTTGCAGCCTAACTAGATAGGTCGCTGTGAGAGGTCTGTGGTGTTTTTTAACTTAGTTTATTTCTACAATCAAAAGTTTGTTATTTTAAATGGCACCGGAGTGTGCTGTTTATTCTCAGGCAGCATTAGAAGAAGAATCTGCCTGCGTTTTCTATGATCTTAGCAGACGTAACTAAGATCCACTGGCTGTTCTCATCTGAGGAGTGAGGTAACTTCAGAGAAGGGGAATAGCATGCAGGGCCCCCCTGCAAATGAGGTATGTGCAGTAATTATTTTTCTGAGGAATGGAATTGACTGAAAAAATACTGCTGATACCAATGTAAAGTAAGTTCAGCCTTAAATGCAGTGATAGCGACTGGTATTAGGCTGATGAGTGTGTGTACACTGAATGTATTTTTCTAAGGAATGGAATTGACTCTGAAAATACTGTTAATACTGAAATAATGTATGAGCCTTAACTGCAGTAAAAGCGACTGGTAGCAGGCTTATTAATAACAATTCATAACTTTTCAAATGTATGTTTAAAACGTTTACTGGCATGTTAATCGTTTTTTGTGAGGTACTTGGTGATAAAACTTATTGGGGCATGATTTTTACCACATGGCCATCTTTGTTTTCTGCATAGAAACAGTTTTCTGAGCTTCCCCACTGTTGTAATATGAGTGGGAGGGGCCTATTTTAGCGCTTTTTTTGCGCAGTAAAAATTCAGTCACAATCTGTCTACTTCATCCTCCATGATCCAGATCGTCTCTAGAGAGCTCAGGGGTCTTCAAAATTCATTTTGAGGGAGGTAATCAGTCACAGAGACCTGTGACAGTGTGTTTTGACTGTGAGAAAAACGTTAATTATTAACCCCTTAACGACCGAGGACGTGCAGGGTACGTCCTCAGAAAAAAGGCAGTTAATGCCTGAGAACGTACCCTGCACGTCCTCGGTGTGGAAAGCAGCTGGAAGCGATCCTGCTCGCTTCCAGCTGCTTTCCGGTTATTGCAGTGATGCCTCGATATGGAGGCATCCTGCAATAACCTTAAATGGCCATCCGGTGCAGAGAGAGCCACTCTGTGGCCCTCTCTGCACCGGACATCGGTGGCCGGTAACGTTGGTGGGTGGGAGCTGACTTGGGAGGCGGGTGGGCGGCCATCGATGGGCCGGGTAATGTAGAGGGGGGGCGGGGGCGATGGGGGCGCGCACAGGCGTGCACGTCGGGCGGCGGGCGGGTGCGTGCACGGGGCGGGAGCGGGTGGGAACCGCTACACTACAGAAAAGACTGTGCTAAAAGTTTGTGTAAAGCTTTTTATTTAAAAAAAAAAAAAACAGTCAAAGGTATCTAGGAGGGGGTGGGGGTTTGTTCTTTGGTGGGTAGGGGAGCTACACTACAGAAAATGGGGAAAAAATAAAAAAGCAACTGTTTTTTTTATAAACTGGGTACTGGCAGACAGCTGCCAGTACCCAAGATGGCGGCCATTAAGGCAGAGGGGGAGGGTTAGACAGCTGTTTGGTGGGGGATCAGCCAGGTTGGGGGCTAAGGGGGGCTCCTACACAGCAGCATATGTAAATAATAAATATGCTTAAAAAAAACAACCAAAAAGCCTAAATATATATTTTATTTTAGTACTGGCAGAGTTGCTGCCAGTACTTAAGATGGCGGGGACAATTGTGGGGTGGGGGAGGGAAGGGAGCTGTTTGGGAGGGATCAGGGGGTCTGATGTGTCAGGTGGGAGGCTGATCTCTACACTAAAGCTAAAATTAACCCTGCAAGCTCCCTACAAACTTCCTAATTAACCCCTTCACTGCTAGCTATAATACACGTGTGATGCGCAGCGGCATTTAGCGGCCTTCTAAGTACCAAAAAGCAACGCCAAAGCCATATATGTCTGCTATTTCTTTCATGTAATTAGCAAGAGTCCATGAGCTAGTGACGTATGGGATATACATTCCTACCAGGAGGGGCAAAGTTTCCCAAACCTTAAAATGCCTATAAATACACCCCTCACCACACCCACAATTCAGTTTTACAAACTTTGCCTCCGATAGAGGTGTTGAAGTAAGTTTGTGCTAGATTCTACGTTGATATGCGCTCCGCAGCAAGTTGGAGCCCGGTTTTCCTCTCAGCGTGCAGTGAATGTCAGAGGGATGTGAGGAGAGTATTGCCTATTTGAATGCAGTGATCTCCTTCTACGGGGTCTATTTCATAGGTTCTCTGTTATCGGTCGTAGAGATTCATCTCTTACCTCCCTTTTCAGATCGACGATATACTCTTATATATACCATTACCTCTGCTGATTCTCGTTTCAGTACTGGTTTGGCTTTCTACAAACATGTAGATGAGTGTCCTGGGGTAAGTAAATCTTATTTTCTGTGACACTCTAAGCTATGGTTGGGCACTTTGTTTATAAAGTTCTAAATATATGTATTCAAACATTTATTTGCCTTGACTCAGAATGTTCAACATTCCTTATTTTTCAGACAGTCAGTTTCATATTTGGGATAAATGCATTTGTTTCATTCATTTTTTCTTACCTTAAAAAATTTGACTTTTTTTCCTGTGGGCTGTTAGGCTCGCGGGGGCAGAAAATGCTTCATTTTATTGCGTCATTCTTGGCACGGACTTTTTTGGCGCAAAAATTTTTTTTTTCTGTTTCCGGCGTCATACGTGACGCCGGAAGTTGCGTCATTTTTTGATGTTTTTTTGCGTCAAAAATGTCGGCGTTCCGGATGTGGCGTCATTTTTGGCGCCAAAAGCATTTAGGCGCCAAATAATGTGGGCGTCTTTTTTGGCGCTAAAAAATATGGGCGTCATTTTTGTCTCCACATTATTTAAGTCTCATTATTTATTGCTTCTGGTTGCTAGAAGCTTGTTCACTGGCATTTTTTCCCATTCCTGAAACTGTCATTTAAGGAATTTGATCAATTTTGCTTTATATGTTGTTTTTTTCTTTTACATATTGCAAGATGTTCCACGTTGCAACTGAGTCAGAAGATACTTCAGGAAAATCACTGCCCAGTGCTGGAGCTACCAAGCTAAGTGTATCTGCTATAAACTTTTGGTATCTGTTTCTCCAGCTGTTGTTTGTATTGCATGTCATGTCAAACTTATTAATGCAGATAAAATTTCCTTTAGTACTGTTACATTACCTGTTGCTGTTCCGTCAACATCTAATTTTCAGAGTGTTCCTGATAACATAAGAGATTTTATTTTTTTAAATCCATTAAGAAGGCTATGTCTGTTATTTCTCCTTCTAGTATACATAAAAGTCTTTTAAAACTTCTCTTTTTTCAGATGAATTTTTAAATGAACATCATCATTCTGATACTGATAATGGTTCTTCTGGTTCAGAGGTTTCTGTCTCAGAGGTTGATGCTGATAAATCTTTGTATTTGTTCAAGATGGAATTTATTCGTTCTTTACTTAAAGAAGTATTATTTGCATTAGAAATAGAGGATTCTGGTCCTCTTGATACTAAATGTAAACGTTTAAATAAGGTTTTTAAATCTCCTGTAGTTATTCCAGAAGTGTTTAATCTCCCTGATGCTATTTCTGAAGTAATTTCCAGGGAATGGAATAATTTGGGTAATTTATTTACTCCTTCTAGACGTTTAAGCAATTATATCCTGTGCCATCTGACAGATTAGAGTTTTTTGGGACAAAAATCCCTAAGGTTATGGGGCTGTCTCTACTCCTGCTAACGTACTACTATTCCTACGGCAGATAGTACTTCATTTAAGGATCCTTTAGATAGGGAAATTGAATCCTTTCTAAGAAAAGCTTACTTATGTTCAGGTAATCTTCTTAGACCTGCTATATTTTTAGCGGATGTTGCTGCAGCTTCAACTTTTTGGTTAGAAGCTTTAGCGCAACAAGTAACAGATCATAATTTTATAGCATTATTATTATTCTATAACATGCTAATAATTTTATTGGTGATACCATCTTTTGATATCATTAGAGTTGATGTCAGGTATATGTCTCTAGCTATTTTAGCTAGAAAAGCTTTATGGATTAAACTTGGAATGCTGATATGTCTTCTAAGTCAACTTTGCTTTCCCTTTCTTTCCAGGGTAAATAATCATTTTCGTTCCTTTCCTCACAACAAGGAACAAAAGCCTGATCCTTCATCCTCAGGAGCGGTATCAGTTTGGAAACTATTTCCAGTTTGGAATATATCCAAGCCTTATAGAAACCTATAGCCAGCTCCTAAGTACCTATGAAGGTGCGGCCCTTATTCCAGCTCAGCTGGTATGGGGCAGATTACGTTTTCTTCAAAGAAATTTGGATCAATTCCGTTCTCAATCTCTGGTTTCAGAACATTGTTTCAGAAAGGTACAGAATTGGCTTCAAGTTAAGGCCTCCTGCTAAGAGATTTTTTTTCTTTCCCGTGTCCCAGTTAACACAGCAAAGGCTCAGCATTTCTGAAATGTGTTTCAGATCTAGAGTTGGCTGGAGTAATTATGCCAGTTCCAGTTCTGGAACAGGGGCTGGGGTTTTATGTTATCTCTTCATTGTACCAAAGAAGGTCAATTCCTTCAGACCAGTTCCGGATCTATCATTATTGAATTGTTATGTTAGGATACCAACATTCAAGATGGTTACTGTAGGACTATCCTGCCTTTTGTTTAGCAAGGGCATTATATGTCTACAATAGATTTACAGGATGTGTATCTGCATATTCCGATTCATCCAGATCACTTTTAGTGTCTGAGATTCTCTTTTTAGACAAGCATTACCAGTTTTGTGGCTCTACCGTTTGGCCTAGCCTCAGTTCCAAGAATTTTTTTCAAAGGTTCTCGGTGCCCTTCTTTCTGTAATCAGAGAACAGGGTTTTGGTATTTCCTTATTTGGACGATATCTTGGTACTTGCTCAGTCTTCTCATTTTCGAAGAATCTCATACGAATCGACTTGTGTTGTTTCTTCAAGTTCATGGTTGGAGGATCAATTTACCAATCAGTTCATTGATTCCTCAGACAAGGGTAACCTTTTTAGGTTTCTAGATAGATTCAGTGTCTATGACTCTGTCCTTGTCAGACAAGAGAAGTTTAACATTGATATCAGCTTGTCAAAACCTTCAGTCACAATCATTCCCTTTGGTAGCCTTATGCATGGAAATGTTAGGTCTTAGGACTGCCGCATCAGATGCGATCTCCTTTTGCTCGTTTTCACATGCGACCTCTTCAGCTCTGTATGCTGAACCTATGGTGCAGGGATTACTCAGATATCTCAATTCATATCTTTAAACCGATTTTACGACACTCTCTGACATGGTGGACAGATCACCATCGTTTAGTTCAGGGGGCTTCTTTGTTCTTCCGACCTGGACTATAATCTCAATAGATGCAAGTCTTACAGGTTGGGGAGCTGTGTGGGGGTATCTGACGGCACAAGGGGTTTGGGAATCTCAGGAGGTGAGATTTCCGATCAATATTTTGGAACTCCGTGCAAATTTCAGAGCTCTTCAGTCTTGGCCTCTTCTGAAGAGAGATTTGTTCATTTGTTTTCAGATAGACAATGTCACAACTGTGGCATACATCAATCATCAAGGAGGGACTCACAGTCCTCTGGCTATGAAAGAAGTATCTCGAATTTTGGTTTGGGCGGAATCCAGCTCCTGTCTAATCTCTGCGGTTCATATCCCAGGTATGGACAATTGGTAAGCGGATTATCTCAGTCGCCAAACGTTACACTTGGGCGAATGGTCTCTTCACCCAGAGGTATTTCCTCAGATTGTTCAAATGTGGGAACTCCCAGAAATAGATCTGATGGCTTCTCATCTAAACAAGAAACTTCCCTGGTATCTGTCCGGATCCCGGGATCCTCGGGCGGAGGCAGTGGATGCATTTTCACTTCCTTGGAAGTATCATCCTGCCTATATCTTTCCGCCTCTAGTTTTTCTTCCAAGAGTAATCTCCAAGATTCTGAAGGAATGCTCGTTTGTTCTGCTGGTAGCTCTGGCATGGCCTCACAGGTTTTGGTATGCGGATCTGGTCCGGATGGCCTCTTGCCAACCGTGGACTCTTCCTTTAAGACCAGACCTTCTGTCGCAAGGTCCTTTTTTTCCATCAGGATCTGAAATCCTTAAATTTAAAGGTATGGAGATTGAACGCTTGATTCTTGGTCAAAGAGGTTTCTCTGACTCTGTGATTAATACTATGTTACAGGCGCGTAAATCTGTATCTAGAGAGATATATTATAGAGTCTGGAAGACTTATATTTCTTGGTGTCTTTCTCATCATTTTTTGGCATTCTTTTAGAATACCGAGAATTTTACAGTTTCTTCAGGATGGTTTAGATAAGGGTTTGTCCGCAAGTTCCTTGAAAGGTCAAATCTCTGCTCTTTCTGTTCTTTTTCATAGAAAGATTGCTATTCTTCCTGATATTCATTGTTTTGTACAAGCTTTGGTTCGTATAAAACCTGTCATTAAGTCAATTTCTCCTCTTTGGAGTTTGAATTTGGTTCTGGGGGCTCTTCAAGCTCCTCCGTTTGAACCTATGCATTCATTGGACATTAAATTACTTTCTTGGAAAGTTTTGTTCCTTTTGGCAATCTCTTCTGCCAGAAGAGTTTCTGAATTATCTGCTCTTTCTTGTGAGTCTCCTTTTCTGATTTTTCATCAGGATAAGGCGGTGTTGCGAACTTCTTTTGATTTTTTACATAAAGTTGTGAATTCCAACAACATTAGTAGAGAAATTGTGGTTCCTTCATTATGTCCTAATCCTAAGAATTCTAGGGAGAAATCGTTGCATTCTTTGGATGTTGTTAGAGCTTTGAAATATTATGTTGAAGCTACTAAGTCTTTCCGTAAGACTTCTAGTTTATTTGTTATCTTTTCCGGTTCTAGAAAAGGCCAGAAGCTTCTGCCATTTCTTTGGCATCTTGGTTGAAATCTTTATTTCATCATACTTATGTTGAGTCGGGTAAAACTCCGCCTCTAAGGATTACAGTTCATTCTACTAGTTCAGTTTCTACTTCCTGGGCGTTTAGGAATGAAGTTTCGATTGATCAGATTTGCAAAGCAGCAACTTGGTCCTCTTTGCATACTTTTTCTAAATTCTACCATTTTGATGTGTTTTCTTCTTCTGAAGCAGTTTTTGGTAGAAAAGTACTTCTGGCAGTGGTTTCAGTTTGAATCTTCTGCTTATGTTTTTCATTAAACTTTATTTTGGGTGTGGATTATTTTCAGCAGGAATTGGCTGTCTTTATTTTATCCCTCCCTCTCTAGTGACTCTTGTGTGGAAAGATCCACATCTTGGGTAGTCATTATCCCATACGTCACTAGCTCATGGACTCTTGCTAATTACATGAAAGAAAACATAATTTATGTAAGAACTTACCTGATAAATTCATTTCTTTCATATTAGCAAGAGTCCATGAGGCCCGCCCTTTTTTGTGGTGGTTATGATTTTTTTGTATAAAGCACAATTATTCCAATTCCTTATTTTGTATGCTTTCGCACTTTTTTCTTATCACCCCACTTCTTGGCTATTCGTTAAACTGAATTGTGAATTATAGGCATTTTAAGGTTTGGGAAACTTTGCCCCTCCTGGTAGGAATGTATATCCCATACGTCACTAGCTCATGGACTCTTGCTAATATGAAAGAAATGAATTTATCAGGTAAGTTCTTACATAAATTATGTTTTCTGAACAAAGGGGATCCCAGAGAAGCATTTACAACAATTTGTGCCATAATTGCACAAGCTGTTTGTAAATGATTTCAGTGAGAAACCTAAAATTGTGAAAAATTTAACTTTTTTTTTAATTTGATCGCAATTGGCGGTGAAATGGTGGCATGAAATATACCAAAATGGGCCTAGATCATTACTTGGGGTTGTCTACTACACTAAAGCTAAAATTACCCCAAAAAGCTCCCTACATGCTCCCTAATTAACCCCTTTACTGCTGGGCATAATACACGTGTGGTGCACAGTGGCATTTAGCATCCTTCTAATTACCAAAAAGCAACACCAAAGCCATATATGTCTGCTATTTCTGAACAAAGGGGATCCCAAAGAAAAATTTACAATCATTTATGCCATAATTGCACAAGCTGTTTGTAAATAATTTCAGTGAGAAACCAAAAGTTTGTGAAAAAATTTGTGAAAAAGTGAACGATTTTTTGTATTTGATCGCATTTGGCGGTGAAATGGTGGCATGAAATATACCAAAATTGGCCTAGATCAATACTTTGGGATGTTTACTAAAAAAAAATATATACATGTCAATAGATATTCAGGGATTCCTGAAAGATATTAGTGTTCTAATGTAACTAGCGCTAATCTTGAAAAAAAAATGGTTTGGAAATAGCAAAGTGCTACTTGTATTTATGGCCCTATAACTTACAAAAAAAGCAAAGAACATGTAAACATTGGGTATTTCTAAACTCAGGACAAAATTTAGAAACTATTTAGCATGGGTGTTTTTTGGTGGTTGCAGATGTATAACAGATTTTGGGGGTCAAAGTTAGAAAAAGTGTGTTTTTTTTCCATTTTTTTCTCATATTTTATAATTTTTTTTAAAGTAAATTATAAGATATGATGAAAATAATGGTATCTTTGGAAAGTCCATTTAATGGCGAGAAAAACGGTATATAATATATGTGGGTACAGTAAATGAGTAAGAGGAAAATTACAGCTAAACACAAACACCGCAAAAATGTAAAAATAGCCTTGGTCCCAAATGGACAGAAAATGGAAAAGTGCTGCGGTCATTAAGGGGTTAAAATGTTAATCCGTTTTTGGGTATTAAGGGGTTAATCATCCATTTGCTGGTGGGTGCAATCCTTTGCTAACTTAATACATTTACTGTGAAAAATTGGTTGCTATAACTATTTTGGTTCATTGTTATTTCAACTGTGACAGCTTTTTGTGCTTCTTAAAGGCACAGTAGCGTTTTTTATATTGCTTGTAAATTTATTTAGAAAAGTATTTCCAAGCTTGCTAGTCTCATTGCTAGTCTGTTTAAACATGTCTGACACAGATGAATCTCTTTGTTCACTATGTTTAAAGGCCAATGTGGAGCCCAATAGAAATTTATGTACTAATTGCATTGATGCTACTTTAAATAAAAGTCAATCTTTACATGTAAAGAAATTATCACCAGACAACGAGGGGGAAGTTATGCCGACTAACTCTCCTCACGTGTCAGTACCTTCGCCTCCCGCTCAGGAGGTGCGTGATTTTGTGGCGCCAAGTACATCAGGGAGGCCCTTACAAATCACTTTGCAAGACATGGCTACTGTTATGACAGAAGTATTATCTAAATTGCCAGAATTAAGAGGCAAGCGCGATAGCTCTGGGTTAAGGACAGAGCGCGCGGATGAGGTGAGAGCCATGTCAGATACTGCATCACAGTTTGCAGAACGTGAAGACGGAGAGCTTCATTCTGTGGGTGACGGATCTGATCCAGGGAGACTGGATTCAGAGATTTCTAATTTTAAATTTAAGCTTGAGAACCTCCGCATATTGCTAGGGGAGGTATTAGCGGCTCTGAATGATTGTAACACGGTTGCAATTCCAGAAAAATTATGTAGGTTGGATAGATACTATGCGGTACCGGTGTGTACTGACGTGTTTCCTATACCTAAAAGGCTTACAGAGATTATTAGCAAGGAGTGGGATAGACCTGGTGTGCCCTTTTCCCCTCCTCCCATATTTAGGAAAATGTTTCCTATAGACGCCACCACACGAGACTTATGGCAGACGGTCCCTAAGGTGGAGGGAGCAGTTTCTACTTTAGCTAAGCGTACCACTATCCCGGTGGAGGATAGTTGTGCCTTTTCAGATCCAATGGATAAGAAATTAGAGGGTTACCTTAAGAAAATGTTTGTTCAACAAGGTTTTATCTTACAGCCCCTTGCATGCATTGCGCCTGTCACTGCTGCGGCGGCATTCTGGTTTGAGTCTCTAGAAGAGGCCATTCGCACAGCTCCATTGGATGAAATTATGAACAAGCTTAAAGCACTTAAGATAGCTAACGCATTTGTTTCTGATGCCGTCGTACATTTAACCAAACTTACGGCTAAGAACTCCGGATTCGCCATCCAAGCGCGCAGAGCGCTATGGCTTAAATCCTGGTCAGCTGACGTGACTTCTAAATCTAAATTGCTTAATATTCCTTTCAAAGGGCAGACCTTATTCGGGCCCGGCTTGAAAGGAATTATAGCTGACATTACGGGAGGTAAGGGCCATGCTCTACCTCAGGACAGGGCCAAATCAAAGGCCAAACAGTCTAATTTTCGTGCCTTTCGTAACTTCAAGGCTGGAGCAGCATCAACTTCCTCCGCTCCAAAACAGGAAGGAGCTGTTGCTCGTTACAGGCAGGGCTGGAAAGTTAACCAGTCCTGGAACAAGGGCAAGCAGGCCAAGAAACCTGCTGCTGCCCCCAAGACAGCATGAAGAGAGGGCCCCCTATCCGGAAACGGATCTAGTGGGGGGCAGACTTTCTCTCTTCGCCCAGGCTTGGGCAAGAGATGTCCAGGATCCCTGGGCGTTGGAGATCATATCTCAGGGATATCTCCTGGACTTCAAAACTTCTCCTCCACGAGGGAGATTTCATCTTTCAAGGTTATCAGCAAACCAAATAAAGAAAGAGGCATTTCTACGCTGTGTACAAGACCTTTTTACTAATGGGGGTGATCCACCCAGTTCCGCGGACGGAACACGGGCAGGGATTCTATTCAAATCTATTTGTGGTTCCCAAGAAAGAGGGAGCCTTCAGACCAATCTTGGACTTAAAAATCCTAAACAAATTTCTAAGAGTTCCATCATTCAAAATGGAAACTATTCGAACCATCCTTCCCATGATCCAAGAGGGTCAGTACATGACCACAGTGGATTTAAAGGATGCCTACCTTCACATACCGATTCACAAGGATCATTATCGGTACCTAAGATTTGCTTTCCTAGACAGGCATTACCAGTTTGTAGCTCTTCCCTTCGGATTAGCTACGGCTCCAAGAATCTTTACAAAAGTTCTGGGCTCACTTCTGGCGGTACTAAGACCGCGAGGCATAGCGGTGACTCCGTACCTAGACGACATTCTGATACAAGCGTCAAGTTTTCAGACTGCCAAGTCTCATACAGAGATAGTTCTGGCATTTCTGAGGTCGCATGGGTGGAAGGTGAACGTGGAAAAGAGTTCTCTATTACCACTTACAAGAGTTCCCTTTCTAGGGACTCTTATAGATTCTGTAGAGATGAAAATTTACCTGACAGAGGCCAGGTTATCAAAACTTCTAAATGCTTGCCGTGTCCTTCATTCCATTCCACACCCGTCAGTAGCTCAGTGCATGGAAGTAATCGGCTTAATGGTAGCGGCAATGGACATAGTACCATTTGCGCGCCTGCATCTCAGACCGCTGCAATTGTGCATGCTAAGTCAGTGGAACGGGGATTACTCAGATTTGTCCCCCCTACTAAGTCTGGATCAAGAGACCAGAGATTCTCTTCTATGGTGGCTCTCTCAGCCACATCTGTCCAAGGGGATGACCTTTCGCAGGCCAGATTGGACGATTGTAACAACAGACGCCAGCCTTCTAGGCTGGGGCGCAGTCTGGAACTCCCTGAAAGCTCAGGGATTATGGACTCAGGAGGAGAAACTCCTCCCAATAAATATTCTGGAATTAAGAGCAATATTCAATGCTCTCCTAGCTTGGCCTCAGTTAGCAACTCTGAGGTTCATCAGATTTCAGTCGGACAACATCACGACTGTGGCTTACATCAAACATCAAGGGGGAACCAGAAGTTCCCTAGCGATGTTGGAAGTCTCAAAGATAATTCGCTGGGCAGAGTCTCACTCTTGCCACCTGTCAGCGATTTACATCCCAGGCGTAGAGAACTGGGAGGCGGATTTTCTAAGTCGCCAGACTTTTCATCCGGGGGAGTGGGAACTTCATCCGGAGGTCTTTGCTCAACTGATTCTTCGTTGGGGCAAACCAGATTTGGGTCTCATGGCGTCTCGCCAGAACGCCAAGCTTCCTTGTTACGGATCCAGGTCCAGGGACCCGGGAGCGGTGCTGATAGATGCTCTGACAGCCCCTTGGGTCTTCAACATGGCTTATGTGTTTCCACCATTCCCGATGCTTCCTCGTTTGATTGCCAAGATCAAACAGGAGAGAGCTTCGGTGATTCTGATAGCGCCTGCGTGGCCACGCAGGACCTGGTATGCAGATCTAGTGGACATGTCGTCCTGTCCACCGTGGTCTCTACCTCTGAGACAGGACCTTCTAATTCAGGGTCCTTTCAAACATCCAAATCTAATTTCTCTGAGGCTGACTGCATGGAGATTGAACGCTTGATTCTATCAAAGCGTGGCTTCTCGGAGTCGGTTATTGATACCTTAATACAGGCTAGGAAGCCTGTTACCAGAAAAATTTACCATAAGATATGGCGTAAATATTTATATTGGTGCGAATCCAAGAGTTACTCATGGAGTAAGGTTAGGATTCCTAGGATATTGTCCTTTCTACAAGAGGGTTTAGAAAAGGGCTTATCTGCTAGTTCGTTAAAGGGACAGATTTCTGCTCTGTCTATTCTTCTACACAAACGTCTGGCTGAAGTTCCAGACGTTCAGGTTTTTTGTCAGGCTTTAACTAGGATTAATCCTGTGTTTAAGACTGTTGCTCCGCCGTGGAGCTTAAACTTAGTTCTTAATGTTCTTCAAGGCGTTCCATTTGAACCCCTTCATTCCATTGATATCAAGCTGTTATCCTGGAAGGTTTTGTTTTTGATGGCTATTTCCTCGGCTCGAAGAGTCTCTGAGTTATCTGCCTTACATTGTGATTCTCCTTATCTGATTTTCCATTCAGACAAGGTAGTTCTATGTACTAAACCTGGGTTCTT